>NW_026279836.1:0-2500 GCF_023373465.1 Oncorhynchus keta
CTGAAAACACTGACCAACCCAAAACACAGGGCGGAAAACACTGACCAACCCAAAACACAGGGCCCAAAACACTGACCAACCCAGAACACAGGGCCCAAAACACTGACCAACCCAAAACACTGACCAACCCAAAACACAGGGCCCAAAACACAGGGCTGAAAACACTGACCATCCCAAAACACAGGGCTGAAAACACTGACCAACCCAAAACACAGGGCCCAAAACACTGACCAACCCAAAACACTGACCAACCCAAAACACAGGGCCCAAAACACTGACCAACCCAAAACACAGGGAGGAAAACACAGACCAACTCAAAACGTGACCAACCCAAAACACAGGGCTGAAAACACTGACCAACCCAAAACACAGGGCGGAAAACACTGACCAACCCAAAACAGTGACCAACCCAAAACACAGGGCTGAAAACACTGACCAACCCAAAACACAGGGAGGAAAACACAGACCAACCCAAAACACAGGGCGGAAAACACTGACCAGCAGAACACAGGGCTGAAAAGCACTGACCAACCCAAAACACAGGGGCCCAAAACACTGACCAACCCCAAAACACAAAACACAGGCAAAACACTGACAACCCAAAACACTGACCAACCCAAAACACAGGGCCCAAAACACTGACCAACCCAGAACACAGTGAGGAAACACAGACCAACCCAAACACAGGCTGCTGACCAACCCAAAACACTGACCAACCCAAAACACAGGGCTGAAAACACTGACCAACCCAAAAGCAGCCAACCCAAAACACAGGGCTGAAAACACTGACCAACCCAAAAACACAGGCGGAAAGCACTGACCAACCCAAAACACTGCAGGAAAACACTGACCAACCCAAAACACATCAACAACCCAAAACACAGGGAAAACACTGAAAACTGAAATCATTGACCAACCCAAAACACAGGGGCTGCTGAAACAAAACACTGACCAACCCAAAACACAGGGCCCAAAACACTGACCAACCAGAAGGGCCCAAAACACTGACCAACCCAAAACACAGGGCTGAAAACACTGACCAACCCAGAAGGGCACATTGACCAACCCGGAACACAGGGCCCAAAACAGTGAAAACATTGACCAACCCAAAACACACCAAAACACTGACCAACCCAAAACACAGGGCTGACCCAGAACACAGTGAGGAAAACACAGACCAACCCAAAACACAGGGCTGAAAACACTGACCAACCCAAAACACTGACCAACCCAAAACACAGGGCTGAAAACACTGACCAACCCAAAACACAGGGCGGAAAACACTGACCAACCCAAAACACTGACCAACCCAAAACACAGGACTGAAAACACTGACCAACCCAAAACACAGGGCTGAAAACACTGACGAACCCAAAACACAGGGCTGAAAACACTGACCAACCCAGAACACAGGGCTGAAATCATTGACCAACCCAAAACACAGGGCTGAAAACACTGACCAACCCAAAACACAGGGCCCAAAACACTGACCAACCCAAAACACAGGGCCCAAAACACTGACCAACCCAGAACACAGGGCCCAAAACACTGACCAACCCAAAACACAGGGCTGAAAACACTGACCAACCCAGAACACAGGGCTGAAAACATTGACCAACCCGGAACACAGGGCCCAAAACAGTGACCAACCCAAAACACAGGGCCCAAAACACTGACCAACCCAAAACACAGGGCCCAAAACACTGACCAACCCAAAACACAGGGCCCAAAACACTGACCAACCCAGAACACAGTGAGGAAAACACAGACCAACCCAAAACACAGGGCTGAAAACACTGACCAACCCAAAACACTGACCAACCCAAAACACAGGGCTGAAAACACTGACCAACCCAAAACACAGGGCGGAAAACACTGACCAACCCAAAACACTGACCAACCCAAAAATAGGGCCCAAATCACTGACCAACCCAGAACACAGTGAGGAAAACACAGACCAACCCAAAACACAGGGCTGAAAACATGACCAACCCAAAACACTGACCAACCCAAAACACAGGGCTGAAAACACTGACCAACCCAAAACACAGGGCGGGAAAACACTGACCAACCCAAACACTGACCAACCCAAAACACAGGACTGAAAACACTAGACCAACCCAAAACACAGGGCTGAAACCACTGACCAACCCAAAACACAGGGCTGAAAACACTGACCAACCCAAAACACAGGGCTGAAAACACTGACCAACCCGGAACACAGGGCTGAAAACATTGACCAACCCAAAACACAGGGCTGAAAACACTGACCAACCCAAAACACAGGGCTGAAAACACTGACCAACCCAAAACACAGGGCTGAAAACACTGACCAACCCAGAACACAGGGCTGAAAACATTGACCAACCCAAAACACAGGGCTGAAAACACTGACCAACCCAAAACACAGGGCTGAAAACATTGACCAACCCAAAACACAGGGCTGAAAACACTGACCAACCCCAAACACAGGACGGAAAACACTGACCAACCCAAAACA
>NW_026279837.1:0-5921 GCF_023373465.1 Oncorhynchus keta
AGTGTACTTCATTCAGTTACGTATTGCTTATGTGTGGGTAGCTCTATATGTGTGGGACCATTGGACTCAATAGGCTGAGTAAATGAGGAGTGGATGTAGTCAACCTTCTTTTTCAAAGTGGTTAACAAAATTAGATCCGCAGAGAGAGGGAGGAAGAAGGGGGAGGGGTGGAGGATTGGAGAGAAGGTGGAAGGTAGTTTCCCCCTAGTGTTAGAGGCAAAAGCTTGAAATTTAGAGTGATAGAAAGTGGCTTTACTTAGCGGGTACAGAGGAAGAGAAGGTAGAAAAGAGGGAATGAAAGGATGATAGGTTTAATTTCCCTCCATTTCTGCTCAGCTGCCCATAGCCCTGTTCTATAAGCTCGCAATGAGTTACTCAGTTACTCATCCTCTCTTTCCTTCCTCGAATAACTCTGAAGATGAACTCGGCAGAACCATCTTAGTTTTGCGACGTGACCACCGCTGACACAACCATCGCTGTCACACCCGCCACTGACACGACTGCCGCTGAGGAAACAAATGACTAATAGGGGACGCTGTTTTGAAGCCAACTCCATCTTGGCACTCCCCCACCATTGTATAAAATATTTTAGAGGCTATATAAATGCATTTATTAATGTTTACATTTGTTTTTGCCATGTTTATTCTATTAGGCTCAGTTGGTAGAGCATGGCGCTTGTAACGCCAGGGTAGTGGGTTCGATTCCCGGGACCACCCATACGTAGAATGTATGCACACATGACTGTAAGTCGCTTTGGATAAAAGCGTCTGCTAAATGGCATATATTATTATTATATATTATAGTCGAAAACGTGATTTTCCTGTGTTTTACATATTTTTCCACACTATGATGTTCGAATAACTCAGGGTAAAGAGGAAGGAAAATGCCATAACGGGTATAGATACAAATAAAATAAGATACTACAGAAATTGAGGGATCCATTTTATATTGAAAACACAGATGGAAGATATATATTCCATGTGAATCTACACTGATTGAAGTGGATTTAACAAGTGACATCAATAAGGGATCATAGACTGACCAGGTGAAAGCTATGTCATGTTTAATGTTTTGTAAACAGGGTAGCCTAGTGGTTAGAGCTTTGGACTAGTAACCGGAAGGTTGTGAGTTCAAACCCCCGAGCTGACAAGGTACAAATCGGTCGTTCTACCCCTGAACAGGCAGTTAACCCACTGTTCCTAGGCCGTCATTGAAAATAAGAATGTGTTCTTAACTGACTTGCCTGGTTAAATAAAGGTAAAATTAAAAAAATAAAATAAAACAAGAAACCTAATATATTCATTTCTTGTCAATTAAAACAAGTAACTGATTCAGTCTGTGTTTGCTGCTATATATACAGACATTTGCAACGCTTTGATCTCAACTGATATCTCACAAACTAATGGCCAATTTTCGTAAAAGTACATTCTGAGAATGAGCCCCGTCCTGTTCATGCATACCTATTGCACTGACAAAAGTCAACCTGCGAGTACGTCACAGCTAAAGATGGTAAAGCACAAGCTGAATGACTACCAGTCGGCCATGTGCCCGGAAACTAGGTCGTTCCTGGAAAACTTAGTTCTCATTTAGAAGCCTAGTAATCACGCCTTTGTAATATTCGCATGGCGTTATCGCGTAAATTCATTATCTAGGTTAAAGTAAATATACAATTTTAACTCGCGGTGTATAACTTTAAGAATGTTGTTGTTTTTACAGCCATAATGTAAACTTTAAAAAACGGAGCATGAACTACAAACATTTACTTACAAAATAGATTTTAAGCGTTCTTTTATACTAGAAAAAATGTCTTAAAACCTAAGCTAAAATGTAAAAAGAATTGTGGGTAATCTGCCGCTCGACCATCCATTGATCACGCCCAGCACGACTTTTGTTTTGACTCAGTTGGTGACTATGTAGCCTGGGGAAGACCGTTCTCAAAGCAACAGAATATTGTGCTGGTAGCACGATCGCGGCTGTTTCTTTTCAAAACAAGAGTCCCCTGCAAAGACCCACAATTGGGAATATCTATTTTTTGCAGTCTAGTGCAGTAGAACTGTTTTTGAACAGCCCTCAACCACCTTTGAAAAAATATATAATTTGACGTATTTTATTGTATATTGATTATTTATACAATCATTTATTTTGAAAGTTTACACATACTGATATGTTGAAAGCTACTGTGTAGACTACACAGAGTTTACAAAACATTAAACATGACATAGACTGACCAGGTGAATCCAGGTGAAAGCTATGATCCCTTATTGATGTCACTTGTTAAATCCACTTTAATCAGTGTAGATGAAAGGGAGGAGACAGGATAAAAAGGGATTTTAAGTCTTGAGACAATTGAGACATGGATTATGTATGTGTGCCATTCAGAGGGTGAATGGGCAAGACAAAATATTTAAGTGCCTTTGAGGTATGGTAGTAGATGCCAGGTGCACCGGTTTGTGTCAAATACTGCAACGCTGCTGAGTTTTTCATACTCAACAGTTTCCCCGTGTGCATCAAGAATGGTCCACCACCCAAACATCCAGCCAACGTGACACAACTGTCGGAAGCATTGGAGTTTATTACATTTACATTTAAGTCATTTAGCAGACGCTCTTATCCAGAGCGACTTACAAATTGGCGCATTCACCTTATGACATCCAGTGGAACAGCCACTTTACAATAGTGCATCTAAATCTTTTAAGGGGGGAGGGGGTGAGAAGGATTACTTTATCCTATCCTAGGTATTCCTTAAAGAGGTGGGTTTCAGGTGTCTCCGGAAGGTGGTGATTGACCCGCCTGTCCTGGCGTCGTGAGGGAGTTTGTTCCACCATTGGGGGCCAGAGCAGCGAACAGTTTTGACTGGGCTGAGCGGGGAACTGTACTTCCTCAGTGGTAGGGAGGCGAGCAGGCCAGAGGTGGATGAACGCAGTGCCCTTGTTTGGGTGTAGGGCCTGATCAGAGCCTGGAGGTACTGAGGTGCCGTTCTCCTCACAGCTCCGTAGGCAAGCACCATGGTCTTGTAGCGGATGCGAGCTTCAACTGGAAGCCAGTGGAGAGAGCGGAGGAGCCGGGTGACGTGAGAGAACTTGGGAAGGTTGAACACCAGACGGGCTGCGGCGTTCTGGGATGAGTAGTAGGGGTTTAATGGCACAGGCAGGGAGCCCAGCCAACAGCGAGTTGCAGTAATCCAGACGGGAGATGACAAGTGCCTGGATTAGGACCTGCGCCACTTCCTGTGTGAGGCAGGGTCGTACTCTGCGGATGTTGTAGAGCATGAACCTACAGGAACTGGCCACCGCCTTGATGTTAGTTGAGAACGACAGGTCCAGGATCACGCCAAGGTTCTTAGCGCTCTGGGAGGAGGACACAATGGAGTTGTCAACCGTGATGGCGAGATCATGGAACGGGCAGTCCTTCCCCGGGAGGAAGAGCAGCTCCGTCTTGCCGAGGTTCAGCTTGAGGTGGTGATCCGTCATCCACACTGATGACTGAATGTCTGCCAGACATGCAGAGATGCGATTCGCCACCTGGTCATCAGAAGGGGGAAAGGAGAAGATTAATTGTGTGTCGTCTGCATAGCAATGATAGGAGAGACCATGTGAGGTTATGACAGAGCCAAGTGACTTGGTGTATAGCGAGAATAGGAGAGGGCCTAGAACAGAGCCCTGGGGGACACCAGTGGTGAGAGCGCGTGGTGAGGAGACAGATTCTCGCCACGCCACCTGGTAGGAGCGACCTGTCAGGTAGGACGCAATCAAGCGTGGGCCGCGCCGGAGATGCCCAACTCGGAGAGGGTGGAGAGGAGGATCTGATGGTTCACAGTATCGAAGGCAGCCGATAGGTCTAGAACAGGGGTGTCAAACATACGGCCCGCTGGCCGGAACCGCCCCCAAGGAGGTTCGATCAGGCCCGCAGGATAATTTGAAAGTGGAAAAATGCATAAAAGACATGGAATTAATATTTTTAATTCGCTGCAATTCATGGATTATCCGCTAAGGGGCGCACTCTTTCCATCAGAGTAGAAGACAAGCCGCATCACTGAGACAGACTGAAAACAGCAGATGGTATCAATGCGCCATCTGCTGCTTGTTACGACGTTGTTAATATCATTAGCCAAAATGTCGTTATCCAAACGGAGAAAAGTAGATAAGGAGTGTAGAATTTTCAAAGAAAAATGGACCACGCCCTATTTATTTACAGAGATGCACGGAAAACCTTTGTGCTTGGTGTGTTTGCAACAAGTTTCGGTATTGAAGGAATATAATATTCGACGCCACTACGAGACTCATCACAGCGAAAATATGACGGCTTGCAAGGACAACTGAGAAGAGATAAGATTAACGAATTGCTGGCGGGTCTGAGGAAACAGCAGTCAACTTTCATCCAGAGCCGAGAAGTCAGTGAAGCAGCGGTAAAAAGCCAGCTACCTAATTGCTAGCGAAATAGCATTAGCATCGAAGCCGTATTCCGACGGTGACTTTGTTAAACGATGCATGATGAAGGCGGCTGAACTTGTATGTCCCGGAGAAGCGACAAGCTTTTGCCAATATTAGCCTGACGAGGAATACTGCAGATTTGAAGGGCAAATTTGCCTCTGTAGGTCTGGACAGATTTTATCAGTATCTACTACCAGGGTACCCCAAATTAACAGCCCTGGCTGCTAAAATTTTGTGCATGTTTGGGACAACCTACCTTTGTGAACAAATTTTCTCAGTGATGAATATCAATAAAACAAAATGCGTTCAAGGCTCACAAACAAGCACTTAAATGACATTCTGAAAGTGACAGCTAGTCAGGACATGACACCTGGTGTTGATGCACTTGTACAGGCCAAAAGATGCCAAGTTTCAGGTACAAATACAAGTCCAGACTAGACTAACACCTTTAAAATGCTGCCTTAGATACTGTTTGCATTGAAAGAATACAGCTCTGTGAAGATGAATCCTTACTGTGGTGATTTAAAAAATGTGCACTTTAATGTTAGTCAGCAGCTTCAAAACAAAGTTGTGTGATGGAATTCTACTGTTCATACAACTCCATAAATTTTCAGTATGTATTGTATGTGTATGTATGTTTCATGTATGAAGTTTACAGATTTACAGGACAGGCGAACACTTTCTTCATTACACATTTAAAATCACTCTCCTTAGTTTGTAAGGTGTGAGGGATTACATTTAGATTTTATATGCGTATGTGCAAGTGGTTTAAAAATCCTTTCTTTAAAAGTCTCATTTAATCTTAAAGTGCATTACTATATTTTTCAGTACCAATTAAAGTTTTGTGCCTTTTGTACAATCAGTGGGATCAGTTGCAATGCATATTTGTGAATGATAAAAGTAAATTGCACATTTGTCTAAGGGAAATATGAGGTGTTTCATGAAATGTTTTGTAAAAGGATAGTTCATTAAATTTCAATATTTTCCTAATGTTCTTGTGCTTCTTTACACCAAAACAAAGGAAAGACATGATATTTTGTTATTTATAGCAGAGTATGGTATAATTTTAATGGTCCGGCCCACTTTGACATCTCCCTAGGCCGTATGTGGCCCACGATGCTAAATGAGTTTGACACCCCTGGTCTAGAAGGATGAGAGCAGAGGAGAGAGAGTTAGCTTTAGCAGTGCGGAGCGCCTCCGTGATACAGAGAAGAGCTGTCTCAGTTGAATGACTAGTCTTGAAACCTGACTGATTTGGATCAAGAAGGTCATTCTGAGAGAGATAGCGGGAGAGCTTCAACAAGGACGGCACGTTCAAGAGTTTTGGAGAGAAAAGAAAGGAGGGATACTGGTCTGTAGTTGTTGACATCGGAGGATCGAGTGTGTAGGTTTTTCCAGAAGGGGTGCAACTCTCGCTCTTGAAGACGGAAGGGACGTAGCCAGCGGTCAGGAATGAGTTGATGAGCGAGGTGAGGTAAGGGAGAAGGTCTC
>NW_026279838.1:0-14180 GCF_023373465.1 Oncorhynchus keta
CTACAATAAAACATGGGGGATGTTGGATAACCACCCTCCTCTCTCTTCTTTTCCTCCATCTCCAGGTTACCATCATCTTCATCATCCTTGCAGATGAAGATTGGGTAGCGTGTCCAAGTTCTGAAGAGCACCATGGGCATGGTCTTGGAAAACACACACACAGGTGTATGCAAATGATTGCTAATCAAATAGGTGATGCTTGCCTACTGAATAGTGGCCTGAAGTTGTCTGAAACAATATAGCTGGACAGTGAGTCACACAGGCACAGGTTAGAGCGTTGGACTAGTAACTGGACTAGTTGGACTAGTAACCGGAAGGTTGCGAGTTCAAACCCCTGACAAGGTACAAATCTGTCGTTCTGCCCCTGAACAAGGCAGTTAAACCCACTGTTCCTAGGCCGTCATTGAAAACAAGAATTTGTTCTTAACTGACTTGCCCAGTCTAAATAAAGGTTAAAAAAATAAAACATTGATATAAAAATGTAATAGTATGTAAACACAGCCTGTGAGTTTTATAGGAAATAATTCTCTGCTGATTCAGAAATGAGACCTAAAATGTACATGACTTGTTACATAAACCATTTCCAACTCATAACATGTAACATTCATAAAAACAGGCCTACATTTCACTTAAATAAGACATTGTAAAGTGTCATTAAAAAACACACGAGAGCCACTCGGTCTTGGTCATGCCAAAGCTAATTCATTTTATTTACATTTTCAAGTTTGTACAACATCCTATAAGTCAGTGTCAGACCTACAGTACATGAGCAGAACTACATCGGCGATCTTTAGCGGAGGTGAACACATCACACGATATCTCTATCTAAAGCCTGTTCAAATACCTCACAGATGCATCCCCAATCCCCCTCAGTCATCACTGATCTGATCTAAAGCCTGTTCAAATACCTCACAGGTGCATCCTCCAATCCCTCGGTCATCTGATCTGATCTCAAGCCTGTTCAAATACCTCACAGATGCATCCCCAATCCTCGAAGTCATCACTGATCTGACAACGTTAAGACAGGTGTAAACATGATGGCAAACATGCATTCACTTAATCCAATCCTTCCTAATCAGTGATTATATGACCTCAAGGAGAAGATGATGGTAGGATGCATTGTTAAAAGTACTCAAATCAGGGCCAGAGATTCACACTATTCAACCATGGGATTTTTTCAAGCCTTGGCTGTTTTCAGTCACACAGAATTAGAATGATTCTAATTCTCTAGTTCCAGACTCGGCCTATAGATGTTGTTTAGTAAACACAGTCGCTACGACAACGTCATTAACATGTGCTATACATTTCAGGTCACACAGAATATCATCTCTAGGATAGAACTCCTTTTTTATTATTGTATAAAATACTAGTGTTTAGGTTGATGAGTCAGTGGCACATCAATACAAACTGTAACTAGATCCTGTAGAAACTTTACAACGTGAACAATGCTACGACGACGTGTTGGAAAAGCAAACTGATATAAAAAGCTCACTCACGATGACCAACGGACAAACTAGAAAAAACACGACGAGAAAAATAACCTCAATCTAATGGTGACACCTCATTGCTCATTTACAAAAGGCACAAAGAAAAACAAGAAACTGAATAAGACATGAGAAACCCATGAAAAAACATGAGAACCCATGAAAAACATGAGAACCCATGAAAAACATGAAGAAACCATGAAAAAAAAACATGAGAAACCATGAAAAACATGAGAAACCATGAAAAGACATGAGAAACCATGAAAAAACATGAGAACCCCATGAAAAACATGAAGAAACCATGAAAAAACATGAGAAACCATGAAAAACATGAGAAACCATGAAAAGACATGAGAAACCATGAAAAAACATGAGAACCCATGAAAAAACATGAAGAAACCATGAAAAAACATGAGAAACCATGAAAAAACATGAGAAACCATGAAAAGACATGAGAAACCATGAAAAACATGAGAACCCCATGAAAAAACATGAAGAAACCATGAAAACATGAGAAACCATGAAAAAACATGAGAAACCATGAAAAGACATGAGAAACCATGAAAAAACATGAGAAACTATGAAAAACATGAAGAAACCATGAGAACCCATGAAAAGACATGAGAAACCATGAAAAAACATGAGAAACCATGAAAAACATGAGAAACCATGAGAAAACAGCTCATTAGTATAATTTGTGCAACAAAGCAAAACTAGTGTTAGTGTGACATCACACTGTCTCCACAGACTCTTCTTTAGAGACACAGTTATGAACGAGGTGAAATGAATGACCTGAAGTCGTGGCTATCTATCCATCTACAGTACAGTGGATTCAACAAGCTACTGTGGTGTGTGTGTGTGTGTGTGTGTGTGTGTGTGTGGTACAGTACAATCATGACATACACAGAAAAGAGCTCTCTCAATCTATAGGTATTACAGAACCTATACACTCTATATATGAGCCCCCACACACACCTAGATCCAGGGATTATCGTCGTTGCGATTCATTGATTATAGTGACTACCATGTTGTTCTCCATAAATGGACAGATCTCACCCCCCAGTGCCCTGACATCTCCTTACCCTCACCCCCAATGCCCTGACATCTCCTTACCCTCATTCCAGTGCCCTGACATCTCCTTACCCTCATTCCAATGCCCTGACATCTCCTTACCCTCATTCCAATGCCCTGACATCTCCTTACCCTCATTCCAATGCCCTGACATCTCCTTACCCTCATTCCAGTGCCCTGACATCTCCTTACCCTCACCCCCAATGCCCTGACATCTCCTTACCCTCATTCCAGTGCCCTGACATCTCCTTACCCTCATTCCAGTGCCCTGACATCTCCTTACCCTCATTCCAATGCCCTGACATCTCCTTACCCTCATTCCAATGCCCTGACATCTCCTTACCCTCATTCCAATGCCCTGACATCTCCTTACCCTCATTCCAATGCCCTGACATCTCCTTACCCTCATTCCAATGCCCTGACATCTCCTTACCCTCATTCCAATGCCCTGACATCTCCTTACCCTCATTCCAATGCCCTGACATCTCCTTACCCTCATTCCAATGCCCTGACATCTCCTTACCCTCATTCCAGTGCCCTGACATCTCCTTACCCTCACCCCCAATGCCCTGACATCTCCTTACCCTCATTCCAGTGCCCTGACATCTCCTTACCCTCATTCCAGTGCCCTGACATCTCCTTACCCTCATTCCAATGCCCTGACATCTCCTTACCCTCATTCCAATGCCCTGACATCTCCTTACCCTCATTCCAATGCCCTGACATCTCCTTACCCTCATTCCAATGCCCTGACATCTCCTTACCCTCACCCCCAATGCCCTGACATCTCCTTACCCTCACCCCCAATGCCCTGACATCTCCTTACCCTCATTCCAATGCCCTGACATCTCCTTACCCTCATTCCAATGCCCTGACATCTCCTTACCCTCATTCCAATGCCCTGACATCTCCTTACCCTCATTCCAATGCCCTGACATCTCCTTACCCTCATTCCAATGCCCTGACATCTCCTTACCCTCATTCCAATGCCCTGACATCTCCTTACCCTCATTCCAATGCCCTGACATCTCCTTACCCTCATTCCAATGCCCTGACATCTCCTTACCCTCATTCCAATGCCCTGACATCTCCTTACCCTCATTCCAATGCCCTGACATCTCCTTACCCTCATTCCAATGCCCTGACATCTCCTTACCCTCATTCCAATGCCCTGACATCTCCTTACCCTCATTCCAATGCCCTGACATCTCCTTACCCTCACCCCCAATGCCCTGACATCTCCTTACCCTCATTCCAATGCCCTGACATCTCCTTACCCTCATTCCAATGCCCTGACATCTCCTTACCCTCATTCCAATGCCCTGACATCTCTACCCTCACCCCCAATGCCCTGACATCTCCTTACCCTCACCCCCAATGCCCTGACATCTCCTTACCCTCATTCCAATGCCCTGACATCTCCTTACCCTCATTCCAATGCCCTGACATCTCCTTACCCTCATTCCAATGCCCTGACATCTCCTTACCCTCATTCCAATGCCCTGACATCTCCTTACCCTCATTCCAATGCCCTGACATCTCCTTACCCTCATTCCAATGCCCTGACATCTCCTTACCCTCATTCCAATGCCCTGACATCTCCTTACCCTCATTCCAATGCCCTGACATCTCCTTACCCTCATTCCAATGCCCTGACATCTCCTTACCCTCATTCCAATGCCCTGACATCTCCTTACCCTCATTCCAATGCCCTGACATCTCCTTACCCTCATTCCAATGCCCTGACATCTCCTTACCCTCATTCCAATGCCCTGACATCTCCTTACCCTCATTCCAATGCCCTGACATCTCCTTACCCTCATTCCAATGCCCTGACATCTCCTTACCCTCATTCCAATGCCCTGACATCTCCTTACCCTCATTCCAATGCCCTGACATCTCCTTACCCTCATTCCAATGCCCTGACATCTCCTTACCCTCATTCCAGTCTGATCAAAAGACCGTACGAACTTAGTCCCCAACGTTTATTATTTTATAGATCTGTATGAAAAATAAACATTTAACCTTTATAGACATTGTCCTAACAACTCATGTGACTTATTCTCTTAGGAGGCAAATCCTAACTTCCACTTAGGTAACGTTTTCATCTTGGCATGACTGAGTGAACATTTTGACTTCCGTGGAACGTTAGGTTTCTCCCCCTAAATAACTACCACCTTGATACCTCTCGTTGGCCTTTCTCAAAGTCCTGGGTGGGGTCGTGTTCACTATTAGGGCACAGCGTAGCAAAAACGTTTCGCAACGGAAAACAAAAAAAACATTTGTTCTTATTGGACATGTTCAGGTAGGTACTTGTACCGTTTGACTCAGTTTCAAGACAATGTATCCCTATTGAACAGGACCCAGTGAACTCAGTGCACGGTGGTTATACACTATTACACTCATCTTCTACAGCGACACATAACTCAGTGCACGGTGGTTATACACTACTACATAGCACAACAAGCTGGTTATACTCCTAGTATTACCTACACTGTCTATGCATCCCCAATGGCACCCTAATACCTATGGGCGCTGGTCCAATGTAGTGCACTGTAATAGGGAACAGGGTATCATTGGGCCCTGGTCCAAAGTAGTGCACTATACAGGGAATAGGGTATCATTGGGCCCTGGTCCAAAGTAGTGCACTATACAGGGAATAGGTTATCATTGGGCCCTGGTCTAATGTAGTGCACTATATAGGGAATAGGGTATCATTGGACCCTGGTCCAAAGTAGTGCACTATACAGGGAATAGGTTATCATTGGGCCCTGGTCTAATGTAGTGCACTATATAGGGAATAGGGTATCATTGGGCCCTGGTCCAAAGTAGTGCACTATACAAGGAATAGGTTATCATTGGGCCCTGGTCCAATGTAGTGCACTATACAGGGAATAGGTTATCATTGGGCCCTGGTCCAAAGTAGTGCACTATACAGGGAATAGGGTATCATTGGGCCCTGGTCCAAAGTAGTGCACTATACAGGGAATAGGGTATCATTGGGCCCTGGTACAAAGTAGTGCACTATACAGGGAATAGGGTGTCATTATTATTAACACTTTGTTCACTATGCATCGTTAAGCCTATAAACAACGCTATGACACCAGTACGACGCCTGTCTTAAATGCTTATGACAGGTCATGGACACTTCATAACAAGTTATAACCTTCACGCCCAGAGAGGAACTGGATCATAGAATCAGAAGGTATGATCTTCACGCCCAGAGAGGAACTGGATCATAGAATCAGAAGGTATGATCTTCACGCCCAGAGAGGAACTGGATCATAGAATCAGAAGGTATGATCTTCACGCCCAGAGAGGGACTGGATCATAGAATCAGAAGGTATGATCTTCACGCCCAGAGAGGAACTGGATCATAGAATCAGAAGGTATGATCTTCACGCCCAGAGAGGAACTGGATCATAGAATCAGAAGGTATGATCTTCACGCCCAGAGAGGAACTGGATCATAGAATCAGAAGGTATGATCTTCACGCCCAGAGAGGAACTGGATCATAGAATCAGAAGGTATGATCTTCACGCCCAGAGAGGAACTGGATCATAGAATCAGAAGGTATGATCTTCACGCCCAGAGAGGAACTGGATCATAGAATCAGAAGGTATGATCTTCACGTCCCCCCGACCAGAGGAATCAGCGTGGAGACTAAACTTGGGGTGAGTCTCAGTGGTCTGATAGTGGCCTCATCTCCTTACTTTCCTTTCCTTTCCTTGATTGACATGAGGGAGAGGGAGGAGGACAGGAGGGAGAGGGAGGGAGGGAGGAGGACAGGAGGGGGAGGGAGGAGGACAGGGAGGGAGGGAGGGAGGAGGACAGGAGGGGTGAGTCTCAGTGGTCTGAAGTGGCCTCATCTCCTTCCTTTCCTTTCCTTTCCTTGATTTGAACTGATCAGAGAAGACCAGACAGGTGAAAGGAAGTATCTGAGTGGGGCATCTTTCACCTGTCCTGTCAGTGTAGATGAAAGAGAAGACAAAGAAGAGGAGGTGACTATTGACACAGGACAGGGAGGAGGGGGAGGGAGGGGAGTCACACCTCACGGTTAATGGAGGTGACTATTCACAGGACAGGGAGGGAGGGAGGGAGGGAGGGAGGGAGGGAGGGAGGGAGGGAGGGAGGAGGGAGGAGGAAGGTGAGTCACACCTCACGGTTGATGAAGGTGACCATTGACACAGGACAGGGAGGGAGGAAGGGGTGAGTCTCACCTCAGAGTTAATGGAGGTGACTATTGACACAGGACAGGGAGGGAGGGAGGGAGGGGAGGGAGGGAGGGGAGGGAGGGAGGGAGGGAGGGAGGGAGGGAGGAGGGAGAGGGTGAGTCATCTCACGGTTGATGGAGGTGACCATTGACACAGGACAGGGAGGGAGGGAGGGGTGAGTCACACCTCACGGTTAATGGAGGTGACCATTGACACAGGACAGGGGGAGGGAGGGGAGGGGTGTGTCACACCTCACGGTTGATGGAGGTGACCATTGACACAGGACAGGGAGGGAGGGAGGGGTGTGTCACACTCACGGTTGATGGAGGTGACCATTGACACAGGACAGGGGAGGGAGGGAGGGTGTGTCACACCTCACGGTTGATGGAGTGACCATTGACACAGGACAGGGAGGGAGGGAGGGAGGGTGAGTCACACCTCACGGTTGATGGAGGTGACCATTGACACAGGACAGGAGGGGAGGGGAGGGAGGGAGGGAGGAGGGAGGGAGGGAGGGAGGGAGGGAGGGGTGGAAGTCACCCTCACGGTTGATGGAGGTGACCATTGACACAGGACAGGGAGGGAGGGAGGGGTGAGTCACACCTCACGGTTGATGGAGGTGACCATTGACACAGGACAGGGAGGGAGGGAGGGGTGAGTCACACCTCACGGTTGATGGAGGTGACCATTGACACAGGACAGGGAGGGAGGGAGGGGTGTGTCACACCTCACGGTTGATGGAGGTGACCATTGACACAGGACAGGGAGGGAGGGAGGGGTGAGTCACACCTCACGGTTGATGGAGGTGACCATTGACACAGGACAGGGAGGGAGGGAGGGGTGTGTCACACCTCACGGTTGATGGAGGTGACCATTGACACAGGACAGGGAGGGAGGGAGGGAGGGAGGGAGGGGTGAGTCACACCTCACGGTTGATGGAGGTGACCATTGACACAGGACAGGGAGGGAGGAGGGAGGGAGGGAGGGAGGGGAGGGAGGAGAGGGAGGAGGGTGTGAGTCACACCTCACGGTTGATGGAGGTGACCATTGACACAGGACAGGGAGGGAGGGAGGGGGAGGGAGGGAGGGAGGGAGGGAGGGAGGGAGGGAGGGAGGGAGGGGAGGGAGGAGGGAGGGGAGGAGGGAGGGAGGGAGGGGTGAGTCACACCTCACGGTTAATGGAGGTGACCATTGACACAGGACAGGGAGGGAGGGAGGGAGGGAGGGAGGGAGGGGAGGGAGGGAGGGAGGGAGGGAGGGAGGAGGGTGAGTCTCACCTCACGGTTGATGGCTACTGTATCCCGGCATCAAACATCCGAAAGGTCCATAATATGACCAACGACTCCCATCTCTACCAAGCTATCAGACCTTAACCCGAAGGACTCTTAAAATCCCTCGTCTTAACCTACCAACGCCATCTGTTACACTTCCTCGTCCGGCTCACCTACGACCTTTACCCACTTTTGAACGTGATCGAACAGCTCAGTTAGCCAATCAAAGTGGCGCGCTCCGGTTTGCAAATGTTAAATCAGTAATAAATGATGACATCATTGTAGGCTAGTGGACAGTCATCCTGGAGGTCGTGAACCCAGAGGGAGAGTGTGTGTCAACCTAACTTAGAATAATTATCATCATCATAAAGTGAACACCATCATAATACTGCTCGTCTCCGGATAGATGTCATTCATGGCAACGTAATAACAGTTCATCATTGGTGGGATAGATAAAGGAGGCGGGACATCTAACAGTTGATTGACAGATAGAGTAGACGGCGAGTTTCAGCTGTAAACCACAGACAGCTGTCAGTTGTTTTCAGTGTCTGTTGTTTTAAGTTCTGTCCCATCCCCAGGCATGGAAGTGTGTGTGTGTGTGTGTGTGTGTGTGTTTGTGTGTGTTTAACTGTTACTCTTGATCTCCAGGATAGAGGGGTTGTGGTCCAGAATGGCCAGGATGATTTTATCCATATACTGTCTCAGACGGAGGTTAACACACTCCTGCTCCTTCAGAGCATCCACCAACTAGAGGAGATGAGGGAGGAGGAGGAGGACAGGTGGGAGAGGGAGAGGGGAGGGAGAGGGAAAGGGAGGGAACGGGGGAGAGGGGAGGGAGAGAGGAAGGGAAGACAGGAGGGAGAGAGGGAGGGAACAGGGGAGAAGGAGGAGGACAGGAGGAAGAGGGAGGAATGGGGAGAGGAGGGAGAGAGGGAGAGGGAGGAGGACAGGAGGGAGAGAGAGAAAGAGAGGGAGGACAAGGACAGG
This sequence comes from Oncorhynchus keta, assembly GCF_023373465.1. NCBI lineage: Eukaryota > Metazoa > Chordata > Actinopteri > Salmoniformes > Salmonidae > Oncorhynchus > Oncorhynchus keta. The sequence goes on from NW_026279838.1 coordinate 9,028, forward strand.
AGGAAGGGAACAGGGAGAGGGAGGGAGAGGAGGAAGGAGGGAGAGGGAGGGAACGGGGAGAATGAGAGGGAGGGAACAGGGGAGAAATGAGAGGAAGGGAGGGAGGGAGGAACGGGGAGAAAATGAAAGGAAAGGAGGGGAGGGAGGAACGGGGGAGAATGAGAGGGGAGGGAGGGAGGGAGGGAGGGAGGACAGGAGGGAGGAGGACAGGAGGGAGGGAGGGAGGGAACGGGGAGAAGGAAAGAGGGGAGGGAGGGAGGAGAACAAAGGGAGAATGGGGAGGAACAGGGGAGAATGAGAGGGAGGGAGGGAGGGAGGAGGAGGACAGCAGGGAGGGAGGGAGGGCAGGAGGACAGGGGGAGGAGGGGAGGGAGGGGAGGACAGGAGGGAAAGGAGGAGGACAGGAGGGAGGGAGGGAGGGAGGGAGGGAGGTAGGAAGGGGGAGAGAGAGCATGAGAGAATGTCAATCAAAAGATAGAGATTTTTTTTTTTTTAAACAAATAAAATGACATTTGACACAAAGTGACTAACATGAGCCTGTAGCTCAACCGTCCCTCTCCTGCTGATTTCTGTATGTCACCCTACCCCACTCTACTCTACCCCATTCTACTCTACCCCATTCCACTCTACCCCACTCCACTCTACCCCACTCTACTCTACCCCACTCTACTCTACCCCACTCCACTCTACCCCACTCCACTCTACCCCACTCCACTCTACCCCACTCCACTCTACCCCACTCCACCCTACCCCACTCCACTCTACCCCACTCCACCCTACCCCACTCCACTCTACCCCTACTCTACCCTACCCCACTCCACTCTACTCTACCCCACCCCACTCTACCCTACCCCACTCCACTCTACCCAACTCCACTCTACCCCACAGTCAGACCCTCTCACCCGTCCCTAGAAGCGTTGTCTATCTCAGCAGCCAGTGACTGGGCCTTGGTGTGGCAGGCAAACAGGTTCTTAGCTTCATACAGACTCAGACTGAGGATCTGACTGTTCAGGTCATCTTCTGGTCCCGCAGCTCTAAAGTTCTCCTGTAGGGTGGAGAGAGAGAGAGAGGGGGAAGGGGTGGAGAGAGAGAGGGAGAGGGGAGGGGGGTGGAGAGAGGAAGGGAGGGAGGAAGGAGAAAGAGGAGTTAGAATATAAACTGAGAAAATGTTTCTAATATTGAACACCTTCCTAATATTGAGTTTCACCTTTTGCCCTCAGAACAGCCTCAATTCGTCTGGGTTTTGTGTATGTCTCTGTGTGTGTGTGTGTACACGTTCAGCATGTGTGTGTGTGTGTACACGTCCAGCATGTGTGTGTGTGTACACGTCCAGCATGTGTGTGTACACGTCCAGTGTGTGTACACGTCCAGCGTGTGTGTACACATTCAGTGTGTGTGTACACGTTCAGCGGGTGTGTGTGTGTACACGTTCAGCGTGTGTGTACATTCAGTGTGTGTGTACACGTTCAGCGGGGTGTGTGTACACGTTCAGCGGGTGTGTGTGTGTACACGTTCAGCGTGTGTGTGTACACATTCAGCGTGTGTGTGTGTACACGTTCAGCGTGTGTGTACATTACGTGTGTGTGTGTGTACGTGTGTGTCTATGTGTCTATGTGTGTGTGTGTGAATGTGTGTGAATGTGTGTGTGTGTGTCTATGTGTGTGTCTATGTGTGTGTGTCTATGTGTGTGTGTGTGTCTATGTGTGTGTGTGTGTCTATGTGTGTGTGTCTATGTGTGTGTGTCTATGTGTGTGTGTGTCTATGAGCCTCACCTGTTTGAGTCTCTTGACCTCATGCTCCATCTCTATTTCCCGTGTCTTGGCGTTGTATTCTGATAGCCCCGCCCCCTGCCCCGCCTCTGAACCCAGCTTAAACAGCTGCAGGTGCTCCAACTCCGACGCAGGTCCTCTATCAACTACAAAGATGGAGGGAGGGAGGGGGTGGGGATGGAGAGAGGGGGGAGAGATAGAGAGGGAGGGACAGAGGGAGGGGAAGGGGAGAGATGAAGGGAGAGGGAGGGAGGAGGAAGGGGAGAGATGGAGGGAGGGGAGAGATGGAGGGAGGGAGATGGATAGGAGGAGGCAGAGAGGGAGGGGTAGAGGGAAGGGAGGGGTAGAGGGAGGGAGGGGAGTGGAGGAGGGAGAGATGGAGGGAGGGAGAGATGGAGGAGGGAGAGATGGAGGGGCAGAGAGAGGGGAGGAGGGAGGGACTGGAGGAGGACAGAGGGAGGAAGAGTTTGTCTGTCACATCAATGTAGTTTCCTAGGTGGTTAGAAGTTAAAATATAGAACGTGGTGAATTTGGTCACTAAAGCAGTTGAGTGCAATAGGAACGAATGGAGGAAAATATATTGTGTGTGTGTATGTGTGTGTGTGTCCGTACCTCTTGCATGGCCTCTCTCTCCTTCTGGAATTCATGTCTGTTCTGCCACAGCTTGTCCATCATCTTCCTGTAGAGGTCCATCTCATCCTTCAGCCTCAGACTGGTGTCCTCCAACCGGTCTGTCACGCTAAGCTCCTGGGGAGGGGGGAGGGGAGGAGGGAGATGGGGAGGGAGGAGAGAGAGGAGATGGGGGGGAGATGGGGAGATGGGGGGAGGGAGGGAGATGGGGAGAGAGAGAGGAAGGAGAAAGAGGAGATGGGGGGAACAGAGATGGGGGAGAGATGGAAGGAGAAAATGAGATGGGGAAAGGAGATGGGGAGAGAGAAGGAGAAACAGGTGGAGAGGAACAGAGATGGGGGAGAGATTAAGATAGGGGAGAGATGGGGGGAGAGAGAGGAGATGGGGGAAGAGATGAAGGAGAAACAGGAGAGAGGAACAGAGATGGGGGAAGAGATGGAAGGATGGGGAGAGAGGGAACAGATATTTGGGAGAGAGAGGGAGACATGAAGGAAGGATAAAAGATGGGGAGGAGAGATGGAGATGGGGAGAGAGCAAGGAGATAAGAGAGAGAGAGAGAGAGAGATGGAGATGGGGAAGAAGAAATGGGGGGAGAGTGAGAGGGAAAGGAGAGGGGAGATGGAAGAGAGAAGACGGGGGAGAGAGAGAGGGAAGGAGATGGGGGAGAGAGGGAGATGGGGGAGAGAGGAGATGGAGGGAGATGGGGGAGTTATCCATTGACAGACAGGCAGATAGACAGGCAGACAGATAGACAGGCAGACAGATAGACAGGCAGACTTTATGACCACCACCTGGTCTAGTTTCTCAGTCTGAGACTTCAGTTTACACACATTCAGTTTCATCTCCCCATTCTCCTCCTCCTCCAGCTGCTGAACTCTATAGAGAAAACAGTTACCCAGATATCTACCATTTCTATTACCAATTTACAGCTGTTTGTTACTAAGGTGTTCCTGTGCATTAAGGTGTTCCCTGCGCGTTACTAAGGTGTTCCTGCGCGTTACTAAGGTGTTCCTGCGGCGTTACTAAGGTGTTCCTGTCACGTTACTAAGGTGTTCCTGGCCAATATTTACTAAGGTGTTCCTGTAAGCGTTACAGGTGTTCCTGTGCGTTACTTAAGGTGTTTCATTAAGGTCTGTTACTAAGGTGTTCCCTGTGTTACTAAGGTGTTCCTGTGCATTACTAAAATTGTTCCCAGCGTTAATAAAAGGTATTCCTGTGCATTAAAAGGTGTTCCTATGCGTTACTAAGAGTATTCCCTGTTACTTGCGTTACAAAGGTGTTCCTGTGCGTTATTAAAGGTGTTCCTGTGCGTTACTAAGGAGTGTTCCTGTGCGTTACCTAAGGTGTTCCTGTGCGTTACTAAAGGTGTTCCTAATGCGTTACTAAGAGTATTCCTGTGCGTTACTAAAGGTGTTCCTGTGTTCCTGTTACTAAGGTGTTCCTGTGCGTTACTAAGGTGTTCCCTGTGCTTTATGTTACTAAGGTGTTCCTGTGCGTTACTAAAGGTGTTCCTGTGCGTTACTAAGAGTGTTCCTGTGCGTTACTAAGGTGTTCCTGTGCGTTACTAAGGTGTTCCTGTGCGTTACTAAAGGTGTTCCTGTGCGTTACTAAGGTGTTCCTGTGCGTTACTAAGGTGTTCCTGTGCGTTACTAAGGTGTTCCTGTGCGTTACTAAGGTGTTCCTGTGCGTTATTAAAGGTGTTCCTGTGTGTTACTAAGGTGGTGTTCCTGTGCGTTACTAAGGTGGTGTTCCTGTGCGTTACTAAGGTGGTGTTCCTGTGCGTTACTAAGGTGGTGTTCCTGTGCGTTACTAAGGTGGTGTTCCTGTGCGTTACTAAGGTGGTGTTCCTGTGCGTTACTAAGGTGGTGTTCCTGTGCGTTACTAAGGTGGTGTTCCTGTGCGTTACTAAGGTGGTGTTCCTGTGCGTTACTAAGGTGGTGTTCCTGTGCGTTACTAAGGTGGTGTTCCTGTATGCGTTACTAAGGTGGTGTCTCCTGTGTGTTACTAAAAGGTGGTGTTCCTGTGCGTTACTAAGGTGGTGTTCCTGTGCGTTACTAAGGTGGTGTTCCTGTGCATTACTAAGGTGGTGTTCCTGTGCATTACTAAGGTGGTGTTCCTGTTGCGTTACTAAGGTGGTGTTCCTGCTACGTTACTAAGGTGAATTGTTCCCTGTGTATTTACTAAGGTGGTGTTCCTGTGCGTTACTAAGGTGGTGTTCCTGTGCGTTACTAAGGTGGTGTTCCTGTGGTTCAGGTGGTGTTCCTGTGTTACTAGGTGTTCCTGTGTTACTAAGGTGTTCCTGTGCGTTACTAAGGTGGTGTTCCTGTGCGTTACTAAGGTGGTGTTCCTGTGCATTACTAAGGTGGTGTTCCTGTGCATTACTAAGGTGGTGTTCCTAAGGTGTTACTAAGGTGGTGTTCCTGCATGCTACTAAGGTGGTGTTCCTGTGTGTTACTAAGGTGGTGTTCCTGTGCGCGTTACTAAGGTGGTGTTCCCTGTGCGTTACTAAAGGTGGTGTTCCTGTATGCATTACTAAGGTGGTGTTCCTGTGCGTTACTAAGGTGGTGTTCCTGTATGCGTTACTAAGGTGGTGTTCCTGTGTGTTACTAAGGTGTGCCCTGTTCCTGTGCGTTACTGCATTACTATGGTGTTCCTGTGCATTACTAAGGTGGTGTTCCTGTGCATTACTAAGGTGGTGTTCCTGGCCATTACTAAGGTGGTGTTCCTGTGCATTACTAAGGAGCAATACGTAAC
>NW_026279839.1:0-2573 GCF_023373465.1 Oncorhynchus keta
GTTCTCCCCAGATCTGACTGCCCTTAAAACCAACACAAAAACATCCTATGGCGTTCTGCATTTGCATCGAACAACCCCCGTGATATGCAGCTTTTCAGGGAAGCTAGAAACCAATATACACAGGCAGTTAGAAAAGTCAAGGCTAGCTTTTTCAAGCAGAAATTTGCTTCCTGCAACACTAACTCAAAAACGTTCTGGGACACTGTAAAGTCCATGGAGAATAAGAATACCTCCGCCCAGCTGCCCACTGCACTGAAGATAGGAAACACTGTCACCACTGAAAAATCCCCTATAATTGAGAATTTCAATAAGCATTTTTCTACGGCTGGCCATGCTTTCCACCTGGCTACCCCTACCCTGGTCAACAGCACTGCACCCCCCACAGCAACTCGCCCAAGCCTTCCCCATTTCTCCTTCTCCCAAATCCAGTCAGCTGATGTTCTTAAAGAGCTGCAAAATCTGGACCCCTACAAATCAGCCGGGCTAGACAATCTGGACCCTTTCTTTCTAAAATTATCTGCCGAAATTGTTGCCACCCCTATTACTAGCCTATTCAACCTCTCTTTCGTGTCGTCTGAGATTCCCAAAGATTGGAAAGCAGCTGCGGTCATCCCCCTCTTCAAAGGGGGGGACACTCTTGACCCAAACTGATACAGACCTATATCTATCCTGCCCTGCCTTTCTAAGGTCTTCGAAAGCCAAGTCAACAAACAGATTACCGACCATTTCGAATCTCACCATACCCTCTCTGCTATGCAATCTGGTTTCAGAGCTGGTCATGGGTGCACCTCAGCCACGGTCAAGGTCCTAAACGATATCATAACCGCCATCGATAAGAAACATTACTGTGCAGCCGTATTCATTGATCTGGCCAAGGCTTTTGACTCTGTCAATCACCACATTCTCATCGGCAGACTCGACAGCCTTGGTTTCTCAAATTATTGCCTCGCCTGGTTCACCAACTACTTTTCTGATAGAGTTCAGTGTGTCAAATCGGAGGGTCTGTTGTCCGACCTCTGGCAGTCTCTATGGGGGTGTCACAGGGTTCAATTCTTGGACCGACTCTCTTCTCTGTATACATCAATGATGTCGCTCTTGCTGCTGGTGAGTCTCTGATCCACCTCTACGCAGATGACACCATTCTGTATACTTCTGGCCCTTCTTTGGACACTGTGTTAACAACCCTCCAGGCAAGCTTCAATGCCATATAACTCTCCTTCCGTGGCCTCCATTTGCTCTTAAATACAAGTAAAACTAAATGCATGCTCTTCAACCGATCGCTGCCTGCACCTGCCCGCCTGTCCAACATCACTACTCTGGACGACTCTGACTTAGAATACGTGGACAACTACAAATACCTAGGTGTAAACTCTCCTTCCAGACCCACATCAAACATCTCCAATCCAATGTTAAATCTAGAATTGACTTCCTATTTCGCAACAAAGCATCCTTCACTCATGCTGCCAAACATACCTTTGTAAAACTGACCATACTACCAATCCTCGACTTCGGCGATGTCATTTACAAAATAGCCTCCAATACCCTACTCAATAAATTGGATGCAGTCTATCACAGTGCCATCCGTTTTGTCACCAAAGCCCCATATACTACCCACCAATGCGACCTGTACGCTCTCGTTGGCTGGCCCTCGCTTCATACTCGTCGCCAAACCCACTGGCTCCAGGTCATCTACAAGACCCTGCTAGGTAAAGTCCCCCCTTATCTCAGCTCGCATAAGTGATTATGGTTATAATTATAATGCATTAGGACTATTGGTGTACTGAATTAAGAGACTTAATGAGTCTTTATGTGTCTATAAATATGCTTATACTGCATTATTAACCTATCATAGTACATTATGAGTACATGTATAATGCTGTATAATGCATCATGCATATGGGATTCATAGAAAGTGTTACAGTATATAGGAGGAGGCCTTTGGTTTACAGTTTACAGTGACTTTCACTACACTATACAGTTTATACAGTGACATTCACTACATTCATAATGTCATTCATCTGTACATCTTTTTATATCTGTATAGTGGAAGATAAATTAAATAATGAATGCAGTGTATTGAAATATATATGGTTAACCCAGCCACCCGTCAGACTGTTCTCTCTCCTACCACATGGCAAGCGCAGACTGTTCTCTCTCCTACCACATGGCAAGCGCAGACTGTTCTCTCTCCTACCACATGGCAAGCGCAGACTGTTCTCTCTCATACCACATGGCAAGCGCAGACTGTTCTCTCTCATACCACATGGCAAGCGCTTGCCACGTGGTAGGAGAGAGAACAGTCTGACTGGAGTGGCTGTTTTTTTACGCTGCTGCTACTCTCTGTTTATCATATATGCATAGTCACTTTAACTACACATTTATGCACATACTACCTCAATGCAGATAGTCCGGGTAGCCAATGTGCGGGAGCACTGGTTAGTCGTGCTAATTGGGTCCCGCCACACATACAACATTCTACCTCAATCAGCCCGACTAACCGGTGCCTGTATATAGCCTCGCTACTGTTATTTTTTATTTATTGACTTATCTATTGTTCACTTAATACTTTTTTA
>NW_026279840.1:0-27072 GCF_023373465.1 Oncorhynchus keta
ATTTTAAAACGTAACAGGGTATTTTAAAACGAACAGGGTATTTTCAAAACGAACAGGGTATTTTAAAGCGAACAGGGTATTTTAAAATCAACATGGTATTTTAAAACAACATGGTATTTTAAAGCTAACAGGGTATTTTAAAACTAACAGGGTATTTTAAAACGAACAGGGTATTTTAAAACGAACAGGGTATTTTAAAACGAACAGGGTATTTTAAAACGAACAGGGTATTTTAAACGAACAGGTATTTTTAAAACGAACAGGGTATTTTAAAATAACAGGTATTTTAAAACGAACAGGTATTTTTCAACGGTATTTTAAAACGAACAGGGTATTTTAAAACGAACATGGGTATTTTAAAACGAACAGGGTATTTTAAAACGAACAGGGTATTTTAAAACGAACAGGGTATTTTAAAACGAACAGGGTATTTTAAAACGAACATGGTATTTTAAAACAGACATGGTATTTTAAAACGAACATGGTATTTTAAAACGAACAGGGTATTTTAAAACGAACATGGTATTTTAAAACGAACAGGGTATTTTAAAACGAACAGGGTATTTTAAAACGAACATGGTATTTTAAAACGAACAGGGTATTTTAAAACGAACATGGTATTTTAAAACGAACAGGGTATTTTAAAACGAACATGGTATTTTAAAACGAACATGGTATTTTAAAACGAACATGGTATTTTAAAACGAACAGGGTATTTTAAAACGAACAGGGTATTTTAAAACGAACAGGGTATTTTAAAACGAACATGGTATTTTAAAACAGACATGGTATTTTAAAACGAACATGGTATTTTAAAACGAACATGGTATTTTAAAACGAACATGGTATTTTAAAACGAACATGGTATTTTAAAACGAACAGGGTATTTTAAAACGAACAGGGTATTTTAAAACGAACATGGTATTTTAAAACGAACAGGGTATTTTAAAACGAACATGGTATTTTAAAACGAACATGGTATTTTAAAACGAACATGGTATTTTAAAACGAACAGGGTATTTTAAAACGAACAGGGTATTTTAAAACGAAGAGGGTATTTTAAAACGAACATGGTATTTTAAACGAACATGTATTTTAAAAACGAACATGATTTTAAACGAACATGGTATTTTAAAACGAACATGGTATTTTAAAAACGAACATGGTATTTTAAAACGAACATGGTATTTTAAAACGAACATGGTATTTTTAAAAACGAACAGGGTATTTTAAAAACGAACAGGGTATTTCAAAACAAACAGGTATTTTAAAACTAACATGGTATTTTAAAATCCACATGGTATTTAAAAACTTAACATGGTATTTTAAAACGAACATGGTATTTTAAAACGAACAGGGTATTTTAAAACGAACAGGGTATTTTAAATTAACAGGGTATTTTAAAACGAACAGGGTATTTTAAACGAACATGGTATTTTAAAACGAACATGGTATTTTAAACTTAACAGGTATTTTAAAACGAACAGGGTATTTTTAAAGCAGAACATGGTATTTTAAAACCAACAGGGTATTTTGACTCAAAGCGAACATGGTGATTTTAAAGCAGGCAGAGTTATTTAAAGCTTGAACAGGGTATTTTTAAAGCGAACAGATGTTACAGCGAACAGAGGGTGTACAAACGAACATGGTATTTTAAAGCGAACATGGTATTTTTAAAACGAACATGGTATTTAAAACGAACATGGTATTTTAAAACGAACTATTATTTAAAAAGCAGACGTAGTGTTCCCAAAGCAGACATGGTATTTTAAAAGCAGACAGGTATTTAAAACTAACGGGGTATTTAAAGCAGACAGGGTATTTTTAAAACGGGCAAGGGTATTTTAAAGCGAACAGGGTATTTTAAAACGAACATGGTATTTTAAAACAAACAGGGTATTTTAAAACGAACAGGGTATTTTAAAACGAACAGGGTATTTTAAAACGAACAGGGTATTTTAAAACGAACAGGGTATTTTAAAACGAACATGGTATTTTAAAACGAACATGGTATTTTAAAACGAACATGGTATTTTAAAACGAACATGGTATTTTAAAACGAACATGGTATTTTAAAACAAACATGGTATTTTAAAACGAAAATGGTATTTTAAAACGAACATGGTATTTTAAAACAGACATGGTATTTTAAAACGAACAGGGTATTTTAAAACGAACAGGGTATTTTAAAACGAACATGGTATTTTAAAACGAACATGGTATTTTAAAACGAACAGGGTATTTTAAAACGAACATGGTATTTTAAAACGAACATGGTATTTTAAAACGAACAGGGTATTTTAAAACGAACAGGGTATTTTAAAACGAACAGGGTATTTTAAAACGAACAGGGTATTTTAAAACGAACATGGTATTTTAAAACAGACATGGTATTTTAAAACGAACATGGTATTTTAAAACGAACAGGGTATTTTAAAACAGACATGGTATTTTAAAACGAACAGGGTATTTTAAAACGAACAGGGTATTTTAAAACGAACATGGTATTTTAAAACGAACAGGGTATTTTAAAACGAACATGGTATTTTAAAACGAACAGGGTATTTTAAAACGAACAGGGTATTTTAAAACTAACAGGGTATTTTAAAACTAACAGGGTATTTTAAAACGAACAGGGTATTTTAAAACTAACAGGGTATTTTAAAACGAACAGGGTCAACAACAAAAAAACATCCAAATAACTCAAGTAGAACATCAACATTACTGTGTCAAGGTTTATTTTAATATAACTTTCTGTCTGGGATTCAAAAACACAAGAAAAAACAAACATATTCAACTGGAGACGAGAATAGAAGGACCAACAGCAGGGAGTGGAAGGACAGGAGGAAGGACAGGAGGCTGGTGTTGTATTCACACTGAACACAATCTGCTCTGTCTTATTGGTGTGTAGTGTGTGTGTGGTGTGTGGTGTGTGTGTGGTGTGTGTGCGTGTGTGTCGGTGTCGGTGTGTGTGTGTGTGTGTGTGTGTGTGTGTGTGTGTGTAGTGTAGTGTGTGGTGTGTGTAGTGTGTGTGTGTCGGTGTGTGTGTGTGTGTGTCTTTCTTATTGGTGTGTACGTGTATGTGTGTGTGTTGGTCGGTGTGTGTGTGTGTGTGTGTGTGTGTGTGTGTGTGTGTGTGTGTGTGTGTGTGTGTGTGGTGTGTGGTGTATGTGTGTGTCGGTGTCATGTGTGTGTGTGTAGTGTATGTGTAGTGTGTGTCGGTGTGTCTTTCTTATTGGTGTGTACGTGTATGTGTGTGTGTAGGTCTGTGTGTGTGTGTGTGTGTAGTGGGTGGTGTGTGTGTCGGTGTCGATGTGTGTGTGTGTGTGTAGTGGGTGGTGTGTGGTGTGTGTGTAGTGGGTGGTGTCGGTGTGTGTGTGTGTGTAGTGGGTGGTGTGTGTGTCGGTGTCGATGTGTGTGTGTGTGTGTAGTGGGTGGTGTGTGGTGTGTGCGTGTGCGTGTGCGTGTGCGTGTGTGTGTGTCTCCATATTGGACAGAATGCTTATTTATCCTCTGTGTGTTTATTCTACAGCTCAGAGGAGCGTCTTAAACTATCAACCCCTCTATCAAATATCACTTTTTATTTCGTTTTTAAACAACACACATTGTTCTTCAAAGTCAAGTCCACACAATCATAATAATATATAATTCATTCACTTTTCCACCCCCCAAAAAAAGCGTAAAGTTTAAAATATACTAGAAAGAAAAATATATAACAGTTGATATATATACTTTAAAATGTGATCTAAACTTGTAAACGGTCAAAAGCAATGTGAGCAACGTGGAACTGCATCCAATCCTCCTCAGACAGTTGTATAGTACAGTAGAGGTCTATTTATTAAGGCTGGTAGCCAGTGGTGGGCCAGCTTGGTACATGGTCACTGGGGTCATTTGACCGACTGCGTTTGACCGACTGTGTTTGACCGACTGTGTTTGACCGACTGTTTGACCGACTGTGTTTGACCGACTGTATTTGACCGTGTGTAACCTACATGGCCACAGAAGATGCATCATGTTCCACATGTTTCTAAGGGGTGCTGATGGCCCCTTACTGAGCTGACTGTAGTTGACTGACTGTTTTTGGGTTCTGTGTAACCTAGTTCGCTAACTGTTTTCGGGTTCTGTGTAACCTAGTTGGCTGACTGTTTTCGGATCTGTGTAACCTATATTCTCCAGCTGTTCTCTGTTCTGTTCGTAACATTTGGACCAGGACCTAGGCCACCAGTTTGGATAAGGAGTGAGTGACCGTGCCTGTACTTCCTGTATTCCTGAAATCTGTCCAAGACCAAGGAGACCTTTTACTCAGAGCTCAGTCTTGCCCCCGATCCGCACCACCTGGCCCAGCCCCAGCTCCAGCTCCTGCCCCAGCTACTTCCCCAGCCCCAGCCCCTGCCCCAGCCCCAGCTCCTGCCCCAGCTACTTCCCCAGCCCCAGCCCCTGCCCCAGCCCCAGCTCCTGCCCCAGCTACTTCCCCAGCCCCAGCCCCTGCCCCAGCCCCAGCTCCTGCCCCAGCCCCATCTCCTGCCCCAGCCCCAGCTCCTGCCCCAGCCCCAGCTCCTGCCCCAGCTCCTGCCCCAGACCCAGCTCCTGACCCAGACCCAGCTCCTGCCCCAGACCCAGCTCCTGCCCCAGACCCAGCTCCTGCCCCAGACCCAGCTCCAGCCCCAGACCCAGCTCCAGCTCCTGCCCCAGCCCCAGCTCCGTTGCTGGGTGGGCTAGAAGGCTGAGGCGGACTGGAAGCCCAGAGAGGCAGAGTTGATGCAGTATCGTTTCCCTGTGGGTCTGGGGCCATCATCAAACAGGTGTCCGAGGTGAGAACCACACTGAAACACACAGACTGATTACTCAGCAATATCCAAGCAACATTTTTGTTGTAATTGTAAATATGAAAACTAAAATCTGTGACCCCCTCCAAGGAGAACCGATAATCTAGTCTCTACATCCGCTTCACCAAAACAGATCTCCTATCTCTGCTAGTCTTTAACCTCTAGGTAGACCTCATATCTAACCAGGTCACTATTGTAACAGAGAGTTGATTATCAAGGTCTTCAAATAAACGGTGACATAATGGGAACCAGTTTACCTGACTACAGCTGGTCTCAACTCTGTGCATCCCGTAGGCGAAATCGTCTGTTACAGTGACTGACTCCTCCTTCACCAGGTCATAGAAGGAAGGCCAACCTGGAACACAGAAACAACACACCCTCTTACTGGAACACAGAAACAACACATCCTACTACTGGAACACAGCAACAACACATCCTACTACTGGAACACAGAAACAACACATCCTACTACTGGAACACAGAAACAACACACCCTACTACTGGAACACAGAAACAACACATCCTACTACTGGAACACAGAAACAACACATCCTACTACTGGAACACAGAAACAACACATCCTACTACTGGAACACAGAAACAACACACCCTACTACTGGAACACAGCAACAACACATCCTACTACTGGAACACAGAAACAACACATCCTACTACTGGAACACAGAAACAACACATCCTACTACTGGAACACAGAAACAACACATCCTACTACTGGAACACAGAAACAACACACCCTACTACTGGAACACAGAAACAACACATCCTACTACTGGAACACAGAAACAACACATCCTACTACTGGAACACAGAAACAACACACCCTACTACTGGAACACACACAGAAACAACACATCCTACTACTGGAACACAGAAACAACACATCCTACTACAGGAACACAGAAACAACACACCCTACTACTGGAACACAGAAACAACACATCCTACTACTGGAACACACACAGAAACAACACATCCTACTACTGGAACACAGAAATAACACATCCTAATACTGGAACACAGAAACAACACATCCTAATACTGGAACACATAAACAACATATCCTACTACTGGAACACAGCAACAACACATCCTACTACTGGAACACACACAGAAACAACACCCTACTACTGGAACACAGAAACAACACCCTACTACTGGAACACAGAAACAACACACCCTACTACTGGAACACACACAGAAACAACACATCCTACTACTGGAACACAGCAACAACACACCCTACTACTGGAACACAGCAACAACACATCCTACTACTGGAACACAGAAACAACACATCCTACTACTGGAACACAGAAACAACACATCCTACTACTGGAACACAGAAACAACACATCCTACTACTGGAACACAGAAACAACATATCCTACTACTGGAACACAGAAACAACACATCCTACTACTGGAACACAGCAACAACACACCCTACTACTGGAACACACAGAAACAACACCCTACTACTGGAACACAGAAACAACACATCCTACTACTGGAACACAGCAACAACACATCCTATTACTGGAACACAGAAACAACACACCCTACTACTGGAACACAGAAACAACACACCCCTACCACACACAACACACCCGTTTGCTACTTCCGGGGTTGGACGACGTCGTAATCGCTGCCGCCCCGCAGGTTGTATAACTTTTTCATTACATTTCATTATAGTACAACGGTTGATTTGTCTAATCTTAGCAATTTCTTCTTAGCTAGCTACATAGCCGCCCTTGTATCAGAGATAATTGCATAATTATCGTATTTCGTCAGCCCTAACGTAGCCTTCACTGCTATTCGCCCAGAGCTAGCAAGCGCTAGCTAACGCACACAGATTAGCATCACTGTAGTGCTATTCACTCAACTGAACTTGACTTGATTAGTTTAGTGTTAGCTAGCTACATAGCTGTCTTTGTTTCCCAAGATAATTGTGTAGTTTAGAGTGTGTAGTCTTGGAGTGATTATCTTAATTCACTGAGGTTAAGCTAGCCAGCTATTTGTCGTCCTTAACGTAGGAGACTCTGCTAGCTAGCCAACAGCTAACAGCTAACAGCTAGCCAACGTCACCACACAACGTCTACTGTTTCGAATTCAACAACCCGGTCAGGTAGTATCACATTTTCATTTCATTTCATTACAGTACAACGGTTTGATTTGTTTGATCGTAGCTAGCTACATAGCTAGCTACATAGCCGTCTTTGTTTCAAAGATAATTGTGTAGTCTAGAGCGATTTCCTAGGTTAGCTAGCCAGCTATTGTCGTTCTTTTAGCAACGTAACGTAAACAACACTGCTAGCTAGCCAGCTAGCCCGAATAGTAGCACTGTAGAAACTATTACACTCAACGGAACGACTTGATTAGTGTAGTGTCAACAACGCAGCTACTGCCAGCTAGCCTACTTCAGCAGTACTGTATCATTTTAATCATTTTAGTCAATAAGATTCTTGCTACGTAAGCTTAACTTTCTGAACATTCGAGACGTGTAGTCCACTTGTCATTCCAATCTCCTTGCATTAGCGTAGCCTCTTCTGTAGCCTGTCAACTATGTGTCTGTCTATCCCTGTTCTCTCCTCTCTGCACAGACCATACAAACGCTCCACACCGCGTGGCCGCGGCCACCCTAATCTGGTGGTCCCAGCGCGCACGACCCACGTGGAGTTCCAGGTCTCCGGTAGCCTCTGGAACTGCCGATCTGCGGCCAACAAGGCAGAGTTCATCTCAGCCTATGCCTCCCTCCAGTCCCTCGACTTCTTGGCACTGACGGAAACATGGATCACCACAGATAACACTGCTACTCCTACTGCTCTCTCCTCGTCCGCCCACGTGTTCTCGCACACCCCGAGAGCTTCTGGTCAGCGGGGTGGTGGCACCGGGATCCTCATCTCTCCCAAGTGGTCTTTCTCTCTTTCTCCCCTTACCCATCTGTCTATCGCCTCCTTTGAATTCCATGCTGTCACAGTTACCAGCCCTTTCAAGCTTAACATCCTTATCATTTATCGCCCTCAGGTTCCCTCGAGAGTTCATCAATGAGCTTGATGCCTTGATAAGCTCCTTTCCTGAGGACGGCTCACCTCTCACAGTTCTGGGCGACTTTAACCTCCCCGTCTACCTTTGACTCATTCCTCTCTGCCTCCTTCTTTCCACTCCTCTCCTCTTTTGACCTCACCCTCTCACCTTCCCCCTACTCACAAGGCAGGCAATACGCTTGACCTCATCTTTACTAGATGCTGTTCTTCCACTAACCTCATTGCAACTCCCTCCAAGTCTCCGACCACTACCTTGTATCCTTTTCCTCTCGCTCTCATCCAACACTTCCCACACTGCCCCTACTCGGATGGTATCGCGCCGTCCCAACCTTCGCTCTCTCTCCCCGCTACTCTCTCCTCTTCCATCCTATCATCTCTTCCTCTGCTCAAACTTTCTCCAACCTATCTCCTGATTCTGCCTCCTCAACCCTCCTCTCCTCCCTTTCTGCATCCTTTGACTCTCTATGTCCCCTATCCTCCAGGCCGGCTCGGTCCTCCCCTCCCGCTCCGTGGCTCGACGACTCATTGCGAGCTCACAGAACAGGGCTCCGGGCAGCCGAGCGGAAATGGGCTTCGCCTCCCCTGCGGACCTGGCATCCTTTCACTCCCCTCCTCTCTGTTTCCTCCTCTGTCTCTGCTGCTAAAGCCACTTTCTACCATTCTAAATTCAAGCATCTGCCTCTAACCCTGAACTCTTTGCCACCTTCTCCTCCCTCCTGAATCCCCCCTCCTCCCTCTCTGCAGATGACTTCGTCAACCATTTGAAAGAGAAGGTCGGCGACATCCGATCCTCGTTTGCTAAGTCAAGCGACACCGCTGGTTAGCTCACTGCCCTACCCTATGCTCTGACCTCTTTCTCCCCTCTCTCTCCAGATGAAATCTTGCGTCTTGTGACGGCCGACCTTAACAACCTGCCCGCTTGACCCTATCCCCCTCCTCTCTTCTCCCAGACCATTTTCAGAGACTTCTCCCTTACCTCACCTCGCTCATCAACTCATCCCTGACCGCTGGCTACGTCCCTTCCGTCTTCAAAGAGAGCGAGAGTTGCACCCCTTCTGAAAAAACCTACACTCGATCCCTCCGATGTCAACAACTACAGACCAGTATCCCTTCTTTCATTTCTCTCAAACTCTTGAGCGTGCCGTCCTTGGCCAGCTCTCGCTATCTCTCAGAATGACCTTCTTGATCCAAATCAGTCAGGTTTCAAGACTAGTCATTCAGCTGAGACTGCTCTTCTCTGTATCACGGAGGCGCTCCGCACTGCTAAAGCTAACTCTCTCTCCTCTGCTCTCATCCTTCTAGACCTATCGGCTGCCCGATACTGTGAACCATCAGATCCTCCTCTCCACCCTCTCCCGAGTTGGGCATCTCAATTGTGACGCTAGTTACGTCCCTACCTGACAGGTCGCTCCTACCAGGTGGCGTGGCGAGAATCTGTCTCCTCACTGCAGCTCTCACCACTGGTGTCCCCCAGGGCTCTGTTCTAGGCCCTCTCTTATTCTCGCTATACACCAAGTCACTTGGCTCTGTCATAACCTCACATGGTCTCTCCTATCATTGCTATGCAGACGACACACAATTAATCTTCTCCTTTCCCCCTTCCCTGATGACCAGGTGGCGAATCGCATCTCTGCATGTCTGGCAGACATATCAGTGTGGATGACGGATCACCACCTCAAGCTGACCTCAGCGAGGACGGGCTCCTCTTCCTCCCCGGGAAGGACTGCCCGTTCCATGATCCCGCCATCACGGTTGTGTCCTCCTCCCAGAGCGCCTCCTCCCCAGGCGCTGAACCTTGGCGTGATCCTGGACAACACCCTGTCGTTCTCAACTAACATCAGGCGGTGTCCCGTTCTGTAGGTTCTTGCTCTGCAACATCTACCAGAGTACGACCCTGCCTCACACAGGAAGCGGCGCATTACAATCCAGGCACTTGTCATCTCCGTCTTGATTACTGCAACTCGCTGTTGGCTGGGTTCCCTGCCTGTGCCATTAAACCCCTACAACTCATCCAGAACGCCGCAGCCCGTCTGGTGTTCAACCTTCCCAAGTTCTCTCACGTCACCCCGCTCCTCCGCTCTCTCCACTGGCTTCCAGTTGAAGCTCGCATCCGCTACAAGACCATGGTGCTTGCCTACGGAGCTGTGAGGGGAACGGCACCTCAGTACCTCCAGGCTCTGATCAGGCCCTACACCCAAACAAGGGCACTGCGTTCATCCACCTCTGGCCTGCTCGCCTCCCTACCACTGAGGAAGTACAGTTCCCGCTCAGCCCAGTCAAAACTGTTCGCTGCTCTGGCCCCCAATGGTGGAACAAACTCCTCACGACGCCAGGACAGCGGAGTCAATCACCACCTTCCGGAGACACCTGAAACCCCACCTCTTCAAGGAATACCTAGGATAGGGTAAGTAATCCTTCTCACCCCCTAAAAAGATTTAGATGCACTATTGTAAAGTGGCTGTTCCACTGGATGTCATAAGGTGTATGCACCAATTTGTAAGTCGCTCTGGATAAGAGCGTCTGCTTTAAATGACTTAAATGTGAAATGTAAATGTACTGGAACACAGAAACAACACATCCTACTGGAAACACAGAAACAACACATCCTAATACTGGAACACAGAAACAACACATCCCTACTACTGGAACACAGAAACAACACATCCTACTACTGGAACACAGCAACAACACATCCTACTACTGGAACACAGAAACAACACATCCTATTACTGGAACACAGAAACAACACATCCTACTGCTGGAACACAGAAACAACACAACCTACTGCTAGGACACCGACACAACACATCCCTACTGCTGGTTCTAGAAACAGCACATCTACTGCTGGAACACAGCAACAACACATCCTACTACTGGAACACAGAAACAACTGACCTACTACTGGAACACAGCACAACACACCCTACTACTGGAACACAGAAACAACACATCTACTACTGGAACACAGAAACAAGCACAGCCTACTACTGGAACACAGAAACAACACACCCTACTGCTGGAACACAGAGCATGTACATCCACTACTGGAACACAGAAACAACACATCCTACTACTGGAACACAGAAACAACACATCCTACTACTGGAACACAGCAACAACACATCCTACTACTGGAACACAGAAACAAGAGAAGAGCAGAGGAAGGCAGGTAGGTGGGGAAGGTAGAAAGGCAGGTGAGGGAAAGGCAGGTGGGGAAGAGCAGAGTGGGGAAGGCAGAGAAGAGCAGAGCAGAGTGAGAAGAGCAGAGAAGCATAGAGAAGAGCAGAGAGACAAGGCAGAGAATATCAGAGTGGAGGCAGGCGTGGAGAAGAGGGAAAGAGCAGCGCAGAGGAATAGTAGAGTGAGGCAGGTGAGGAAGGCAGGTAGGCAGCATAGAAAGAGACTAAAATATTGTTACGCAATGAATTTTTATAGTGTTTTCACACTGGTGCTCCCAAAATAAAAGTGCAGGTCGTACCACAGCTGTGTGTATGTGTGGGCCTGCCAGCGTGCCTCCCCTGCTTGCACTCGTGTGTATCTTCAGTCCAACCAGAGGGATTCCCCTTGGCTGGGCTTCTCCTCCCTCCCTCCCATTCCCATACTACCCCTTGGCTGGGCTCTCCTTTCCCTCCTCCTCCCCCTTTCCCTGCCTTCCTTTCTCTCCTCCCCCTTTCCCTGCCTTCCCCTTTCCCTCCTCCCTCTTCATCCCTCTCCTTTCCCCCTCCTCCCCTCTCTCCTCCCACCCTTTCCCTGCCTTCCCCTTTCCCTGCTCTTCCTTTCTCTCCTCCCCCCTTTCCCTGCCTTCCCCTTTCCCTCCTCCTCTTCATCCCTCTCCTTTCCCTCCTCCTCCCCTCTCTCCTCCCACCCTTTCCCTGCCCCCTTTCCCTGCCTTCCCCTTTCTCTCCTCCCCCTTTCCCTGCCTTCCCCTTTCCCTCCTCCCTCTTCATCCCTCTCCTTTCCCCCTCCTCCCTCTCTCCTCCCACCCTTTCCCTGCCTTCCTTTACCTGCCTTCCTTTCTCTCCTCCCCCTTTTCCTGCCTTCCCCTTTCCTCCTCCCCTCTTCATCCCTCTCCTTTCCCTCCTCCTCCCCTCTCTCCTCCCACCCTTTCCTGCCCCCCTTTCCTGCCTTCCCCTTTCTCTCTCCTCCCCCTTTCCCTGCCTTCCTTTCTCTCCTCCCCCCTTTCCCTGCCTTCCCCTTTCCCTCCTCCCCTCTTCATCGCTCTCCTTTCCCTCCTCCTCCCCCCTTTCCCTGCCTTCCCCTTTCTCTCCTCCCCCTTTCCCTGCCTTCCCCTTTCTCTCCTCCCCCTTTCCCTGCCTTCCCCTTTCCCTCCTCCCCTCTTCATCGCTCTCCTTCCCTCCTCCTCCCTCTCTCCTCCCCTACCCTTTCCCTGCCTTCCCCTTTCCCTCCTCCCCCCTTTCCCTGCCTTCCCCTTTCCCTCCCTCCTCTTCATCCCTCTCCTGTCCCTCCCTCCTCCCTCTTCATCCCCCCTCCTCTCTCCCTCCTCCTCCCCTCTTCATCCCCGTCTCCCTCCCTCTCCATCCCCCTCCTTTCCCTCCTCCCCTCCTCTCCCTAAATAGGTTTGTTTCAGGTTGATATGAGGAACAGAGGACGGTGTCTAATGGAAGTGTTGATGACGTCAGTCTGAAATTAGAACCTTTTCCCATCCACTTCCTAAATGTAGGGATTAAATCACAATAGAACAGCGCTGAATTACCAGACTGACAGACAGACAGACAGACAGACAGACAGACAGACAGACAGACAGACAGACGTAGTAATATTCTGAATCACCCTTTCTAAGACTGAGCAGTAGGCTTGATGCAGTTTCTGAACATCAATATAATTAAAGGAAATGTCAAAGCATCTCTCTCTGCTTTTCCATGAGCAGTTGGTTTGTTCTGGAGGCTTGAGACGCTGCAGTGCTACAGGACCATCCTGGGCTCCCTGGGTACCGTCTCAGTCTGTGACAGGAGGGAGCTTTCACTCTGCCTGCCTGTTTCTCAGATCCAAGCCCAGTCCTGTTTATTGAGTTATCGGTTGAGTATTAGAGGGAGAGAGGAGGAGAGGGAGGGCAGGAAGGAGAGGGAGAGGGAGGGCAGGAAGGAGAGGGAGGGCAGGAGGGAGGAGGAGAGGGAGGGCAGGAAGGAGAAGGAGAGGGAGGGAAAAGGAAAAGGAGGGAGGAGAGGAAGGGCAGGAGGGAGGAGGAGAGGGAGGGAAAAGGAAAAGGAGGGAGGAGGAGAGGAGGGAAAAGGAGGGCAGGAGGGTGAAGGGGAGGGAGGAGGAGAGGAAGGGCAGGAAGGAGAAGGAGAGGGAGGGAAAAGGAAAAGGAGGAGGAGAGGAGGGAAAAGGAAAAGGAGGGAGGAGAGGAAGGGCAGGAGGGAGGAGGAGAGGAAGGGCAGGAAGGAGAAGGAGAGGGAGGGAAAAGGAAAAGGAGGGAGGAGGAGAGGAGGGAAAAGGAGGGCAGGAGGGTGAAGGGGAGGGAGGAGGAGAGGAAGGGCAGGAAGGAGAAGGAGAGGGAGGGAAAAGGAAAAGGAGGGAGGAGGAGAGGAGGGAAAAGGAAAAGGAGGGAGGAGGAGAGGAGGGAAAAGGAGGGCAGGAGGGTGAAGGGGAGGGAGGAGGAGAGGAAGGGCAGGAAGGAGAAGGAGAGGGAGGGAAAAGGAGGGAGGAGGAGAGGAGGGAAAAGGAAAGGGAGGGAGGAGGAGAGGAGGGAAAAGGAGGGCAGGAGGGTGAAGGGGAGGGAGGGCAGGAGGGAGGAGGAGAGGAAGGGCAGGAGGGAGGAGGAGAGGAAGGGCAGGAAGGAGAAGGAGAGGGAGGGAAAAGGAAAAGGAGGGAGGAGGAGAGGAGGGAAAAGGAGGGAGGAGGAGGAGGGAAAAGGAGGGAGGAGGAGAGGAGGGAAAAGGAGGGCAGGAGGGTGAAGGGGAGGGAGGGCAGGAGGGTGAAGGTGAGGGATGAGAAGCAGCTGTGTATTAATATTTTTTTTATTTTTTTTATTTTACCTTTATTTAACCAGGCAAGTCAGTTAAGAACACATTATTATTTTCAATGACGGCCTGGGAACAGTGGGTTAACTGCCTGTTCAGGGGCAGAACGACAGATTTGTACCTTGTCAGCTCGGGGATTTGAACTCGCAACCTTCCGGTTACTAGTCCAACGCTCTAACCACTAGGCTACCTGCCGCCCTACACTCTAACCACTAGGCTACCCTGCCGCCTCTACACTCTAACCACTAGGCTACCTGCCGCCTCTACACTCTAACCACTAGGCTACCCCTGCCGCTCTACACTCTAACCACCAGGCTACCCTGCCGCTCTACACTCTAACCACTAGGCTACCCTGCCGCCTCTACACTCTAACCACTAGGCTACCCTGCCACCTCTACACTCTAACCACTAGGCTACCTGCCGCCTCTACACTCTAACCACTAGGCTACCCTGCCGCCTCTACACTCTAACCACTAGGCTACCCTGCCGCTCTACACTCTAACCACTAGGCTACCCTGCCACCTCTACACTCTAACCACTAGGCTACCCTGCCGCCTACACTCTAACCACTAGGCTACCCTGCCGCCTCTACACTCTAACCACTAGGCTACCCTGCCGCCTCTACACTCTAACCATTAGGCTACCCTGCCGCCTCTACACTCTAACCACTAGGCTACCCTGCCACCTCTACACTCTAACCACTAGGCTACCCTGCCGCCTCTACACTCTAACCACTAGGCTACCCTGCTCTACACTCTAACCACTAGGCTACCCTGCCGCCTCTACACTCTAACCACTAGGCTACCCTGCCGCCCTACACTCTAACCACTAGGCTACCCTGCCGCCTCTACACTCTAACCACTAGGCTACCCTGCCGCCCTACACTCTAACCACTAGGCTACCCTGCCGCCTCTACACTCTAACCACTAGGCTACCCTGCCGCCTCTACACTCTAACCACTAGGCTACCCTGCCACCTCTACACTCTAACCACTAGGCTACCCTGCCGCCTCTACACTCTAACCACTAGGCGCCCTGCCGCCTCTACACTCTAACCACTAGCTACCCTGCCGCTCTACACTCTAACCACTAGGCTACCCTGCCGCCTCTACACTCTAACCACTAGGCTACCCTGCCGCCTCTACACTCTAACCACTAGGCTACCCTGCCGCCTCTACACTCTAACCACTAGGCTACCCTGCCGCTCTACACTCTAACCACTAGGCTACCCTGCCACCTCTACACTCTAACCACTAGGCTACCCTGCCCCTCTACACTCTAACCACTAGGCTACCCTGCCGCCCTCCACTCTAACCACTAGGCTACCCTGCCTCCTCTACACTCTAACCACTAGGCTACCCTGCCTCCTCTACACTCTAACCACTAGGCTACCCTGCCACCTCTACACTCTAACCACTAGGCTACCCTGCCTCCTCTACACTCTAACCACTAGGCTACCCTGCCGCCCCTCCACTCTAACCACTAGGCTACCCTGCCGCCCCATATACACTGTGACCGGTGCTCCAACAGAAGACTGATCATACCAACCACTGGGGAGATCATATATCTCTATCTGCGGTGGAAAACAGAAGATAGATCATTTCTCTATCTGCGGTGGAAAACAGAAGATATATCATTTCTCTATCTGCGGTGGAAAACAGAAGATATATCATTTCTCTATCTGCGGTGGAAAACAGAAGATATATCATTTCTCTATCTGCGGTGGAAAACAGAAGATATATCATTTCTCTATCTGCGGTGGAAAACAGAAGATATCACTGGATGTGACCTGAGCCATTGGACCAAGCTTTCTGTAATACAACAAGCAGACCCCTCCCATTCCTCCACCCTTTTCTCCTCCTCAGGCATAGCCGTCTATCCCTGAACCCTAGCTCCATGAACCATCTGCCCCTACGGTACACCAACCAGATCCTGCAGCCGTCCACCACCCCTCTCCACCCTGGTCCCCACCGAGCTCTGTAGTACACCAACCAGACTCTAACCCCCATCCATCCATCCTCCACCCTGGTCCCCACAGAGCTCTCTGTAGTACACCAACCAGACTCTAACCCCCATCCATCCTCCACCCTGGTCCCCACAGAGCTCTCTGTAGTACACCAACCAGACTCTAAACCCCCCATCCATCCTCCACCCTGGTCCCCACAGAGCTCTCTGTAGTACACCAACCAGACTCTAAAACCCCCCCCCCATCCATCCTCCACCCTGGTCCCCACAGAGCTCTCTGTAGTACACCAACCAGACTCTAAACCCCCCCCATCCATCCTTCACCCTGGTCCCCACAGAGCTCTCTGTAGTACACCAACCAGACTCTAAACCCCCCCATCCATCCTTCACCCTGGTCCCCACAGAGCTCTCTGTAGTACACCAACCAGACTCTAACCCCCCCCCCATCCATCCTTCACCCTGGTCCCCACAGAGCTCTCTGTAGTACACCAACCAGACTCTAACCCCCATCCATCCTCCACCCTGGTCCCCACAGAGCTCTCTGTAGTACAACAACCAGACTCTAAACCCCCCATCCATCCTCCACCCTGGTCCCCACAGAGCTCTCTGTAGTACACCAACCAGACTCTAAACCCCCCCATCCATCCTCCACCCTGGTCCCCACAGAGCTCTCTGTAGTACACCAACCAGACTCTAAACCCCCCCATCCATCCTCCACCCCTGGTCCCCACAGAGCTCTCTGTAGTACACCAACCAGACTCTAACCCCCCATCCATCCATCCTCCACCCTGGTCCCCACAGAGCTCTCTGTAGTACAACAACCAGACTCTAAACCCCCATCCATCCTCCACCCTGGTCCCCACAGAGCTCTCTGTAGTACAACAACCAGACTCTAAACCCCCCCCATCCATCCTCCACCCTGGTCCCCACAGAGCTCTCTGTAGTACACCAACCAGACTCTAAACCCCCCATCCATCCTCCACCCTGGTCCCCACAGAGCTCTCTGTAGTACACCAACCAGACTCTAAACCCCCCCATCCATCCTCCCCCCTGGTCCCCACAGAGCTCTCTGTAGTACACCAACCAGACTCTAAACCCCCATCCATCCTCCACCCTGGTCCCCACAGAGCTCTCTGTAGTACACCAACCAGACTCTAAACCCCCCATCCATCCTCCACCCTGGTCCCCACAGAGCTCTCTGTAGTACAACAACCAGACTCTAAACCCCCCCCATCCATCCTCCACCCTGGTCCCCACAGAGCTCTCTGTAGTAAACCAACCAGACTCTAAACCCCCATCCATCCTCCACCCTGGTCCCCACAGAGCTCTCTGTAGTACACCAACCAGACTCTAAACCCCCCATCCATCCTCCACCCTGGTCCCCACAGAGCTCTCTGTAGTACACCAACCAGACTCTAACCCCCATCCATCCTCCACCTGGTCCCCACAGAGCTCTCTGTAGTACAACAACCAGACTCTAAACCCCCATCCATCCTCCACCCTGGTCCCCACAGAGCTCTCTGTAGTACAACAACCAGACTCTAAACCCCCCATCCATCCTCCACCTGGTCCCCACAGAGCTCTCTGTAGTACACCAACCAGACTCTAAACCCCCCATCCATCCTCCACCCTGGTCCCCACAGAGCTCTCTGTAGTACACCAACCAGACTCTAAACCCCCCATCCATCCTCCACCCTGGTCCCCACAGAGCTCTCTGTAGTACACCAACCAGACTCTAAACCCCCCCCATCCATCCTTCACCCTGGTCCCCACAGAGCTCTCTGTAGTACACCAACCAGACTCTAAACCCCCCCCATCCATCCATCCTCCACCCTGGTCCCCACCGAGCTCTCTGTAGTACACCAACCAGACTCTAACCCCCCATCCATCCTTCACCTGGTCCCCACAGAGCTTCTGTAGTACAACAACCAGACTCTAACCCCCCCCATCCATCCTTCACCCTGGTCCCCACAGAGCTCTCTGTAGTACAACAACCAGACTCTAAACCCCCATCCATCTTCACCCTGGTCCCCACAGAGCTCTCTGTAGTACAACAACCAGACTCTAAACCCCCCATCCATCCTTCACCCTGGTCCCCACAGAGCTCTCTGTAGTACACCAACCAGACTCTAAACCCCCCCCCATCCATCCTCCACCCCTGGTCCCCACAGAGCTCTCTATAGTATTAACACCAACTGGACTCTAAGCCCCCATCCATCCTCCACCCTGGTCCCCTACAGAGCTCTCTGTAGTACACCAACCAGACTCTAAGCCCCCCATCCATCCTTCACCGTGCTCCTCAAGCCTCTAACCATCTACCTCTGACCCACCAGCTCTTTCCTATGACTCTCTCTCCCCTTCCTTCCTAGACTCTCCATCCTTCCTCGACTCTCTCTCCTTCCTTCCTACGACTCTCTTCCTTCCTACACTCTCCTTCCTTCCTTCCTATGACTCTCCCTCCTTCCTTCCTATGACTCTCCTTCCTTCCTTCCTTCCTAGACTCTCCCTCCTTCCTTCCTGTGACTCTCCCTCCTTCCTTCCTGACTCTCCCTCCTTCCTTCCTGTGACTCTCCTTCCTTCCTTCCTGACGACTCTCCTTCCTTCCTTCCCACGACTCTCCCTCCTTCCTTCCTATGACTCTCCTCCTTCCTTCCTATGACTCTGCCTCCTTCCTTCCTACGACTCTCCTTCCCCTTCCTTCCTACGACTCTCCTTCCTTCCTTCCTATGACTCTCCCTCCTTCCTTCCTGACTCTCCCTCCTTCCTTCCTCGACTCTCCCTCCTTCCCTTCCTACGACTCCTCCCTCCCTTCCTTCCTACGACTCTCCCTCCCTCCTTCCTCGACTCTCCCTCCCTCCTTCCTCGACTCTCCCTCCTTCCTTCCTTCCTTCCTTCCTTCCTTCCTTCCTTCCTTCTTCCTTCCTTCCTCGACTCTCCTTCCTTCCTTCCTACGACTCTCCTTCCTTCCTTCCTATGACTCTCCCTCCTTCCTTCCTATGACTCTCCCTCCTTCCTTCCTATGACTCTCCCTCCTTCCTTCCTATGACTCTCCCTCCTTCCTTCCTGTGACTCTCCCTCCTTCCTTCCTCGACTCTCCCTCCTTCCTTCCTCGACTCTCCTTCCTTCCTATGACTCTCCCCTCCTTCCTTCCTACGACTCTCCTCCTCCTTCCTTCCTTCCTTCCTATGACTCTCCTCCTTCCTTCCTACGACTCTCCCTCCTCTTCCTCTGACTCTCCTCCCTCCCTTCCTCGACTCTCCCTCCTTCCTTCCTTCCTTCTATGACTCTCCTCCTTCCTTCCTTCCTATGACTCTCCCTCCTTCCTTCCTTCCTATGACTCTCCCTCCTTCCTTCCTTCCTACGACTCTCCTTCCTTCCTTCCTCTGACTCTCCCTCCTTCTTCCTACTGACTCTCCCTCCTTCCTTCCTACGACTCTCCCTCCTTCCTTCCCTTCCTTCCTACGACTCTCCCTCCTTCCTTTCCTTCCTTCTTTCTTCCTTCCTCGACTCTCCTCTTCCTGTGACTCTCCTTCCTTCCTTCCTACGACCCTCCCTCCTCCTTTCCAGACACGACTCTCCTTCCTTCCTTCCTTCCTGCCGACTCTCCTCCTTCCTGTGACTCTCCCTCCTTCCTTCCTACGACTCTCCTTCCTTCCTTCCTTCCCACTGACTCTCCTTCCTTCCTGTGACTCTCCCTCCTTCCTTCCTACGACTCTCCCCTCCTTTCCTTTCCTACTGACTCTCCTTCCTTCCTTCCCGACTCTCTCCCTCCTTCCTCCTCCCTTTCCTTCCTACGACTCTCTCCCTCCTTCCTTCCTCGACTCTCCTCCTTCCTTCCCACGACTCTCCCTCCTTCCTTCCTCTCGACTCTCCCTCCTTCCTTCTAGGCTCCTTCTTCCTTCCTTCCACGACTCTCCTCCTTCCTTCCTCACGACTCTCCTCTCCTTCCTTCCTTCCTACGAGCTCTCCTCTTCCTTCCTACGACTCCTATTTCCTTCCTTCCTACGACTCTCCTCCTTCCTTCCCATTGACTCTCCTCCTTCCTTCCTACGACTCTCCCTCCTTCCTTCCTTCTTGTATTTACTCTCCTCCTTCCTTCCTTTATGACTCTCCCTCCTTCCTTCCTATGACTCTCCCTCCTTCCTTCCTACGACTCTCCTCCCTCCTTCCTTCCTCACGGACTCTCCCTCCTTCCTTCCTATGACTCTCCTCCTTCCTTCCTACGACTCTCCCTCCTTCCTTCCTCGACTCTTCCTTCCTTCCTCGACTCTGCCTCCTTCCTTCCTATGACTCTCCCTCCTTCCTTCCTATGACTCTCCCTCCTTCCTTCCTATGATTTCTCCTCCTCCTTCCTTCCTATGACTCTCCTCCTTCCTTCCTATGACTCTCCTTCCTTTTTACGAATCCCTCCTTCCTTCCTGACTCTCCCTCCTTCCTTCCTACGGCTCTCCCTCCTTCCTTCTTCCTACGACTCTCTCTCCTTCCTTCCTCATGATTCCTCCTTCCTTCCTACTACCTTCTCCTTCCTGCTTTACTTTTATTCCTTCTTCACGACTCTCCCTCCTTCCTTCCCACGACTCTCCCTCCTTCCTTCCTGACTCTCCCTCCTCCTTCCTATGACTCTCCTTCCTTCCTTCCCACGACTCTCCCTCCTTCCTTCTCAGACTCTCCTTCCTTCCCCTCTTCCTATGACTCTCCTTCCTTCCTTCCTACGACTCTCCTTCCTCTTCCCTACGACTCTTGACTCTCTCCTTCCTTCCTACGCACTCTCTTCCTTTCCTCACGACTCCTCCTTCCTTCCTACGGCTCTCCTTCCTTCCTGTGACTCTCCCTCCTTCCTTCCTACGACTCTCCTTCCCCTTTACTTCCTTCCTTCCTACAAACTCCTTCCCCTTCCTTCCTGTGACTCTCCTCCTTCCTTCCTCGACTCTCCCTCCTTCCTTCCTCGACTCTCCTCCTCCTTTCCTATTGACTCTCCTTCCTTCCTTCCTTCCGACGACTCTCCCTCCTTCCTTCCTACGACTCTCCTTCCTTCCTTCCCGACTCTCCCTCCTTAGGTCCCAGACTCTCCTCCCATCCTTTTCCTCCGTCTCCCTGTAGGTCCATTCAACCAGGCTCTCCTCTCCCCCCATCCCTCCTCCTCCTTCTTCCTGTGACTAGGTCTCATCAACCAGACTTCCTCAAACTCATCCCTCCTTCCTTCCATCTCCTGTGGTAGGTCATCATCAACCAAACTTACCCCTCCCCATCCCTCCCTTCTCCATCTTCCTGTGGTAGGTCATCAACCAGACTCTCCTCCCCCATCCTCCCTTCTCCTTCCTTCCTGTGGTCTCCTTCCTTCATTCCAAACTCTCCTTTTCATCCCTCCCTTCCTCCTTCCTTCCTGTGTAGGTCATCATTCCTTCATTCCAGACTCTCCCCATCCTTCCTTCCTCCGTGACTCTCCTTCCTTCCTTCAACCAGACTCTCCTCCCCCATCCCTTCCTTCCTATGACTCTCCTGTTAGGTCAACTTCCACGACTCTTCCCCCATTCTCCCTTCCTCGATCTCCTGTGGTTTCCTACGACTCTCCCTCCTTCCTGTCCCTCCCTCCTCTCCTGTGGTAGGACATCATCAACCAAACTCTCCTCCCCATCCCTCCCTTCCTCCATCTCCCTGTGGTAGGTCATTCATTCCAACCAGACTCTCTCCTCCCATCTTCCTCGACTCTCCATCCCTTCTTCCTAACCAAACTCTCCCTCCCTCCCTCCTCTCCTCCCTCCTTCCATCTCCCTGTGGTAGGTCATCATCAACCAGACTCTCCTTCCTTCCTTCCTTCCTTCGACTCTCCCTCCTTCCTTCAACCAAACTCTCCCTCCTCCTTTCCTCGACTCTCCTTCCTTCTCCCTTCCTAGGTCTCCCTCCTTCCTATGACTCTCCTTCCTTCCTTCCTCCTCTCCATCTCCTTCTGTCGAGGTCACCTCTTCCTTCCAAACTCTCCTCCCCCATCTCCTCCCTTCCTCGACTCTCCTTCCTTCCTCATTCTCTTCCTTCCTCGATCCCTCCTTCCTCCATCTCCCTCCATCTCCCTAGGTCATCATCAACCAAACTCTCCCCCATCCCATCCCCTTCCTCGATCTCATCCTGTGGTAGGTCATCATCAACCAAACTCTCCTCATCCTCCCTCGACTCTCCATCTCCCTCTTCCTAGACTCTCAACCAAACTCCTTCCCCCCATCCCTCCCTCCTTCCATCTCCCTGTGGTAGGTCATCATCAACCAGACTCTCCTCCCCCCATCCCTCCCTTCCTCCATCTCCCTGTGGTAGGTCATCATCAACCAGACTCTCCTCCCCCATCCCTCCCTTCCTCCATCTCCCTGTGGTAGGTCATCATCAACCAAACTCCCTCCCCCATCCCTCCCTTCCTCCATCTCCCTGTGGTAGGTCATCATCAACCAAACTCTCCTCCCCATCCCTCCCTTCCTCCATCTCCCTGTGGTAGGTCATCATCAACCAGACTCTCTCCCCATCCCTCCTTCCTCCGTCTCCCTCCTTCCTTCCTATCAACCAGACTTCTTCCTCCCCATCCCTCCCCTTCCTCCATCTCCTGTCCTTCATCATCACCAAACTCTCCTCCCCCATCCCTCCTGCGACTCTCCCTCCTTCCTTCCCTCCCCATCCCTCCCTCCTCCCTCCTTCCTGACTCTTCCCCCCTCCTTCCTCCATCTCCCCTGTGGTTCATCACCAAACTCTCCTCCCATCCTTCCTTCTCCATCTCCCTGCATGAGGTCATCTCCTTCCTTCCTCCATCCCTCCCTCCTTCCTTTCCTGTGGTAGGTCACTCCTCCTTCCTACGACACTCCCTCCCTCCTTCCTACGACACATCATCAGCCAAGCTCTCCTCCCCATCCCTCCCTCCCCTCCTCTAGGTCATCATCAACAAACTCTCCCTCCTCCTTCCTCCATCTCCCTGTGGTAGGTCATCATCAACCAGACTCTCCTCCCCCATCCCTCCTTCCTCCCATCTCCCTGTGTAGGTCATCAACAACCAGACTCTCCATGTTTTTCCTCTTCAGGTCTTATCAGTCTATCCCTGGAGCCTCCAGCTCCTGAAACAAGCACCACCCCCTGTCCATCACCCTAGAGCCTCCAGCTCCCTGAAACAAGCACCCACCCTGTCCATCACCCTGGAGCCTCCAGCTCCCTGAAACAAGCACCACCCCTGTCCATCACCCAGCTACAACACCATGGTCTCCTGTGGTAGGTCATCAACAACCACACTCCCCATCCCCCCGTCCCCGTCCCCGTCCCCCTGTCCAGCTACAGCTCCAACACCATGGTCTCCTGCGGTAGGTCATCAACAGCCACACACTCCCATCCCCCTCAAGCTGTAAACCGTCT
Source organism: Oncorhynchus keta (assembly GCF_023373465.1). Classification (NCBI taxonomy): domain Eukaryota; kingdom Metazoa; phylum Chordata; class Actinopteri; order Salmoniformes; family Salmonidae; genus Oncorhynchus; species Oncorhynchus keta. The sequence goes on from NW_026279840.1 coordinate 23,216, forward strand.
ACCCCTGAGGGAGTTAGGGAGGGGACGGCTTTGGCCAACGACTACAAAGCCATGAAATCTCCACAGCAACATAGGAAACGCACTGGGGAATAGAAGAATCTATGAGTCAGAAGAGGAGAATCCTCCAACTTCACACACTGGAGTGTGTGTGTGTGTGTGTGTGCTTTATTACCACTGGTTAGATCCTCAATTAATGGAGCAGTGTAGCCTATTAAGGAATAGGTAGAATTTAGTACACAAGCCCTGGTTTGGACAAGCATTTTACATTTAAGCAGTCTAAGGAATAGGGTAGAATTTAGTACAGCCCTGGTTTGGACAACAGCAGTCTAAGGGAATAGGGTGCATTTAGTCCACGCCCTAAGGGAATAGGGGTAGCATTTAGTCCACTATTAAGGGAATAGGGTAGCATTTAGTCCACTATTAAGGGAATAGGGTAGCATTTAGTCCACTATTAAAAGGGAATAGGGTAGCATTTAGTCCACTATTAAGGGAATAGGGTAGTATTTAGTCCACTATTAAGGGAATAGGGTAGCATTTAGTCCACTATTAAGGGAATGGGGGTAGCATTTAGTCACTATTAAGGAATAGGTAGAATTTATCCACTATTAAGGGAATAGGTAGAATTTAGTCACTATTAAGGGAATAGGTACATTTAGTCCACTATTAAGGGAATAGGGTTGCATTTAGTCACTATTAGGGAATAGGGTAGCATTTAGTACACTATTAAGGGAATAGGGTAGCATTTAGTACACCACCCTGGTTTGGACAGCAGCAGTCTAAGGGGAATAGGGTAGCATTTAGTCCACTATTAAGGAATAGGGTAGCATTTAGTCCACTATTAAGGGAATAGGGTGGCATTTAGTCCACTATTAAGGGAATAGGGTAGCATTCAGTCCACTATGAAGGGAATAGGGTAGCATTTAGTCCACTATTAAGGGAATAGGGTAGAATTTACTCACTATTAAGGGAATAGGGTATTTTAGTCCACTATTAAGGGAATAGGTAGCATTTAGTCCACTGTTAAGGAATAGGGTAGCATTTAGTCCACTATTAAGGGAATAGGTAGCATTTAGTCGTCCGCTATTAAGGAATAGGGTAGTATTTAGTCCACTATTAAGGGAATAGGGTAGCATTTAGTCACTATTAAGGGAATAGGGTAGCATTTAGTACACAAGACCTGGTTTGGACAACAGTAGTCCACTCTTGAAGAGGTTGCTTATTTAGTCCACTATTAGGGAATAGGGTAGCATTTAGTCCACTATTAAGGGAATAGGGTAGCATTCAGTCCACTATGAAGGGAATAGGGTAGCATTTAGTCCACTATTAAGGGAATAGGGTAGAATTTACTCCACTATTAAGGAATAGGGTAGTATTTAGTCCACTATTATGGAATAGGGTAGCATTTAGTCCACTGTTAAGGGAATAGGGTAGCATTTAGTCCACTATTAAGGGAATAGGGTAGCATTTAGTCGTCCGCTATTAAGGGAATAGGGTAGTATTTAGTCCACTATTAAGGGAATAGGGTAGCATTTAGTCCACTATTAAGGGAATAGGGTAGCATTTAGTACACAAGCCCTGGTTTGGACAACAGTAGTCCACTGTTAAGGGAATAGGGTAGCATTTAGTACACAAGCCCTGGTTTGGACAAAAGTAGGCCACTGTTAAGGGAATAGGGTAGCATTTAGTCCACTATTAAGGGAATAGGGTAGCATTTAGTCCACTATTAAGGGAATAGGGTAGCATTTAGTCCACTATTATGGGAATAGGGTAGCATTTAGTCCACTATTATGGGAATAGGGTAGCATTTAGTCCACTATTATGGGAATAGTGGCATTTAGTCCACTATTATGGGAATAGGGGTAGCATTTAGTCCACTATTAAGGGAATAGGGTAGCATTTAGTCCACTATTAAGGGAATAGGGTAGAATTTAGTCCACTATTAAGGGAATAGGGTAGCATTTGTCCACTATTAAGGGAATAGGTAGCATTTAGTCATTCACGATTAAGGGAATAGGGTAGTATTTAGTCGTCCACTATTAAGGGAATAGGGTAGTATTTAGTCCACTATTAAGGGAATATGGTAGCATTTTAGTCCACTATTAAGGGGAATAGGGTAGCATTTAGTCGTCCACTATTATGGGAATAGGGTAGCATTTAGTCACCACTATTAGGAATAGGGTGGCATTGAGTGGCCACTATTAAGGGAATAGGGTAGCATTTAGTCGTCACTATTAGGAATAGGTAGCATTTAGTCAGTCCACTATTAAGGAATAGGGTAGCATTTAGTCGTCCACTATTAAGGAATAGGGTAGCATTTGGTCCACTACTGTATTTCACCATCTGTTCAGTTGTTGAAGCAAACGTTGATTTGAGGGACTTAAACATTTGTGCTTGTGGACGGACACACGCATCTCCATCTCCCAACCCACACACACACACACACACACACACACACACACACACACACACACACACACACACACACACACACACACACACACACACACACACACACACACACACACACACACACACACACACACACACACACACACCTCTGTCTCCCCTATTGTTCATCTCAACTTCGCCACTAGGCCACTGCTCCTCGGGACCTTGGTTAGCTGAAACAGGTGTCTTCTAGTAGGGCTGGAGCAAAAGCCTGCCCCACATAGCTTTCCAGAAGGAGGGTTGTTCTGAGAATGTACTCATTCACTCATCCTCATTCAAAATAATGTCTCGAAACCTTTAGTAAAGAATTGTAAACATTCCCCACAGTTCCTCCTGGTCCAGTGACACCAAGTGGCTCGATCTCCCTCTCAGGTATTTCCTAATTACAGCCCAAGACAAATCGCTTGTCAGAGAGTGAGAGAGAGAGAGAGAGAGACTGCAATTAAACCCAACAGGAATTCCTAAAGGATTAGTTATGACAGACTCCCCAGATAGCTTTCATTTAAAAACACCTCTGGAAGTGTCTTAGAGGATACCATTGTAATAATAATCTATGTAATGCAGTAATGCACTGCCTACTTCTGCCCTGTGTGCTGTTGTCTGTGTCCAACAATGTGTTGCTACCGCCGTGCTGTGCACTATCTAGACTAGAGAAGGGGCGGGGCCCTGGTCAAAACTAGTGCACTATCTAGACTAGAGAAGAGAAGAGGGCGGGGCCCTGGTCAAAACTAGTGCACTGACTAGAGAAGAGGGCGGGGCCCTGGTCAAAACTAGTGCACTGACTAGAGAAGAGGGCGGGGCCCTGGTCAAAACTAGTGCACCATCTAGACTAGAGAAGAGGGCGGGGCCCTGGTCAAAACTAGTGCACCATCTAGACTAGAGAAGAGGGCGGGGCCCTGGTCAAAACTAGTGCACCATCTAGACTAGAGAAGAGGCGGGGCCCTGGTCAAAACTAGTGCACCATCTAGACTAGAGAAGAGGGCGGGGCCCAGGTCAAAACTAGTGCACCATCTAGACTAGAGAAGAGGGCGGGGCCCTGGTCAAAACTAGTGCACCATCTAGACTAGAGAAGAGGGCGGGGCCCTGGTCAAAACTAGTGCACCATCTAGACTAGAGAAGAGGGCGGGGCCCTGGTCAAAACTAGTGCACCATCTAGACTAGAGAAGAGGGCGGGGCCCTGGTCAAAACTAGTGCACCATCTAGACTAGAGAAGAGGGCGGGGCCCTGGTCAAAACTAGTGCACCATCTAGACTAGAGAAGAGGGCGGGGCCCTGGTCAAAACTAGTGCACCATCTAGACTAGAGAAGAGGGCGGGGCCCTGGTCAAAACTAGTGCACCATCTAGACTAGAGAAGAGGGCGGGGCCCTGGTCAAAACTAGTGCACCATCTAGACTAGAGAAGAGGGCGGG
>NW_026279841.1:0-8528 GCF_023373465.1 Oncorhynchus keta
GGTGTTATGGCTTCACACCCCTGCTATAATGTGGATAAGAGTTACCTGTCTAACAGAACACAGAGGGTGTTATGGCTTTACACACCCCCTGCTATAATGTGTATAAGAGTTATCTGTTTAACAGAACACAGAGGGTGTTATGGCTTTACACCCCCTGCTATAATGTGGATAAAGAGTTATCTGTCTAACAGAACACAGAGGGTGTTATGGCTTTACACCCCTGCTATAATGTGGATAAGAGTTATCTGTCTAACAGAACACAGAGGGTGTTATCTGGCAGAGAGTGTTATACCCCCCTGCTATAATGTGGATAAGAGTTATCTGTCTAACAGAACACAGAGGGTGTTATGGCTTTACACCCCCTGCTATAATGTGGATAAGAGTTATCTGTCTAACAGAACACAGAGGGTGTTATGGCTTTACACCCCCTGTTATAATGTGGATAAGAGTTATCTGTCTAACAGAACACAGAGGGTGTTATGACTTTACACCCCCTGCTATATTGTGGATAAAGAGTTATCTGTCTAACAGAACACAGAGGGTGTTATGGCTTTACACCCCCTGCTATAATGTGGATAAGAGTTATCTGTCTAACAGAACACAGAGGGTGTTATGGCTTTACACCCCCTGCTATAATGTGGATAAGAGTTATCTGTCTAACAGAACACAGAGGGTGTTATGGCTTTATACCCCTGCTATAATGTGGATAAGAGTTATCTGTCTAACAGAACACAGAGTTATGGTGTTGGATGAGTTATCTGTCTAACCAGAACACCCCCTGCTATAATGTGGATAAGAGTTATCTGTCTAACAGAACACAGAGGTGTTATGGCTTTACACCCCCCTGCTATAATTGTGGATAAAGAGTTATCTGTCTATACCCCCTGCTATAATGTGGATAAGAACACAGAGGGTGTTATGGCTTTACACCCCCTGCTATATTGTGGATAACAGAAAAGAGTTATCTGTTCTAACAGAACACAGAGGGTGTTATGGCTTTACACCCCCTGCTATAATTGTGAGTTATAAAGTTATGGCTTTACACCCCCTCTAGAGTTATCTGTCTAACAGAACACAGAGGAGTGTTATGGCTTTACACCCCCTGCTATAATGTGGATAAGAGTTATCTGTCTAACAGAACACAGGGGTGTTAGGCTTTATACCCCCTGCTATAATGTGGATGAAGAGTTATCTGTCTAACAGAACAGAGGGTGTTATGGCTTTACTAAGAGTTACCCCCTGCTATAATGTGGATAAAGAGTTATCTGTCTAACAGAACACAGAGGGTGTTATGGCTTTACACCCCCTGCTATATTGTGGATAAGAGTTATCTGTTTAACAGAACACAGAGGTGTTATGGCTTTACATGCTATATTGTGGATAAAGAGTTATCTGTTTAACAGAACACAGAGGGTGTTATGGCTTTACACCCCCTGCTAAAATGTGGATAAGAGTTATCTGTCTAACAGAACACAGGGGTGTTATGGCTTTACACCCCTGCTATATTGTGGATAAGAGTTATCTGTCTAACAGAACACAGAGGGTGTTATGGCTTTTACACCTGCTATATTGTGGATAAAAAGTTGTCTGTCTAACAGAACATAGAGGGTGTTCTTTATTTTTATTTTTATTTAACTAGACAAGTCAGTTTAGAACAAATTCTTATTTTCAATGACGGCATAGGTACAGTGGGTTAACTGCCTGTTCAGGGGCAGAACGACAGATTTGTACCTTGTCAGCTAAGGGTTTTAAAACTTGCAACCCTCCAGTTACTAGTCCAACGCTCTAACCACTAGGCTTCCTGCCGCCCCAACATAATCCATTAAGTGACTTCATCACTTTAATGGAAGCCCTCTCCAACATAATCCAGCTAGAATCGGGAATTCCCAGGGCATCTGTCTAGGCCCCTTACTTTTTCAATCTTTACTAATGACATGCCACTGGCTTTTGAGTAAAGTCTATGTATGTGGAAGACACAACACTATACACATCAGCTACTACAGCGACTGAAATGATACAAAACTTTAAAAATTGTTAGTTTCAGAGTGGGTGGCAAGGTATAAGTTAGTCCTAAATATTTCAAAATCTAAAGGCACTGTATTAACGACAAATCATTCACTGAACCCTAAACCTCCGACTAAATCTAGGATAGGATTAGTAATCCTTCTCACCCCCAAGTTGAGATGACTAAACTGCTTGGAGTAACCCTGGATTGTAAACTGTCATGGTCAAAACATATTGATACAACAGTAGCTAAGATGGGGAGAAGTCTGTCCATAATAAAAGCGCTGCTCTACCTTCTTAACAGCACTATCAACAAGGCAGGTCCTACAGGTCCTAGTTTCTACCTTCTTAACAACACTATCAACAAGGCAGGTCCTACAGGCCCTAGTTTCTACCTTCTTAACAACACTATCAACAAGGCAGGTCCTACAGGTCCTAGTTTCTACCTTCTAACAGCACTATCAACAAGGCAGGTCCTACAGGTCCTAGTTTCTACCTTCTTAACAACACTATCAACAAGGCAGGTCCTACAGGTCCTAGTTTCTACCTTCTTAACAGCACTATCAACAAGGCAGGTCCTACAGGTCCTAGTTTCTACCTTCTTAACAACACTATCAACAAGGCAGATCCTACAGGTCCTAGTTTCTACCTTCTTAACAGCACTATCAGCAAGGCAGGTCCTACAGGTCCTAGTTTCTACCTTCTTAACAACACTATCAACAAGGCAGGTCCTACAGGCCCTAGTTTCTACTTTCTTAACAACACTATCAACAAGGCAGGTCCTACAGGCCCTAGTTTCTACCTTCTTAACAACACTATCAACAAGGCAGATCCTACAGGCCCTAGTTTCTACCTTCTTAACAACACTATCAACAAGGCAGGTCCTACAGGCCCTAGTTTCTACCTTCTTAACAACACTATCAGCAATCCAGGTCCTACAGGTCCTAGTTTCTACCTTCTTAACAACACTATCAACAAGGCAGGTCCTACAGGCCCTAGTTTCTACCTTCTTAACAACACTATCAGCAATGCAGGTCCTACAGGTCCTAGTTTCTACCTTCTTAACAACACTATCAACAAGGCAGGTCCTACAGGTCCTAGTTTCTACCTTCTTAAATAACACTATCAACAAGGCAGGTACTACAGGCCCTAGTTTCTACCTCTAATAACACTATCAACAAGGGCAGGTCCTACAGGCCCTAGTTTCTACCTTCTTAATAACACTATCAACAAGGCAGGTCCTACAGGCCCTAGTTTCTACCTTCTTAACAACACTATCAGCAATGCAGGTCCTACAGGTCCTAGTTTCTACCTTCTTAACAACACTATCAAGGCAGGTCCCACAGGCCCTAGTTTCTACCTTCTTAATAACACTATCAACAAGGCAGGTCCTACAGGTCCTAGTTTCTACCTTCTTAACAACACTATCAACAAGGCAGGTCCTACAGGTCCTAGTTTCTACTTCTTAACAGCACTATCAACAAGGCAGGTCCTACAGGTCCTAGTTTCTACCTTCTTAACAACACTATCAACAAGGCAGGTCCTACAGGTCCTATTTTCTACCTTCTTAACAGCACTATCAACAAGGCCAGGTCCTACAGGTCCTAGTTTCTACCTTCTTAACAACACTATCAACAAGGCAGGTCCTACAGGCCCTAGTTTCTACCTTCTTAATAACACTATCAGGCAGGTCCTACAGGCCTAGTTTCTACCTTCTTAACAGCACTATCAACAAGGCAGGTCCTACAGGCCTAGTTTCTACCTTCTTAATAACACTATCAACAAGGCAGGTCCTACAGGTCCTAGTTTCTACCTTCTTAACAGCACTATCAACAAGGCAGGTCCTACAGGCCCTAGTTTCTACCTTCTTAATAACACTATCAACAAGGCAGGTCCTACAGGTCCTAGTTTCTACCTTCTTAACAACACTATCAACAAGGCAGGTCCTACAGGTCCTAGTTTCTACCTTCTTAACAGCACTATCAACAAGGCAGGTCCTACAGGCCTCAGTTTCTACTCTCTTAATAACACTATCAACAAGGCAGGTCCTACAGGTCCTAGTTTCTACCTTCTTAACAGCACTATCAACAAGGCAGGTCCTACAGGCCCTAGTTTCTACCTTCTTAATAACACTATCAGCAATGCAGGTCCTACAGGCCCTAGTTTCTACCTTCTTAACAGCACTATCAACAAGGCAGGTCCTATAAGGGCCCTAGTTTCTACCTTCTTAACAGCACTATCAACAAGGCAGGTCCTACAGGCCCTAGTTTCTACCTTCTTAATAACACTATCAGCAATGCAGGTCCTACAGGCCTAGTTTCTACCTTCTTAACAACACTATCAACAAGGCAGGTCCTACAGGCCCTAGTTTCTACCTTCTTAACAGCACTATCAACAAGGCAGGTCCTACAGGCCCTAGTTTCTACCTTCTTAACAACACTATCAACAAGACAGGTCCTACAGGCCCTAGTTTCTACCTTAACAACACTATCAACAAGGCAGGTCCTACAGGCCCTAGTTTCTACCTTCTTAACAACACTATCAACAAGGCAGGTCCTACAGGCCCTAGTTTCTACCTTCTTAACAGCACTATCAACAAGGCAGGTCCTAGTTTCTACCTTCTTAACAACACTATCAACAAGGCAGGTCCTACAGGCCCTAGTTTCTACCTTCTTAACAGCACTATCAACAAGGCAGGTCCTACAGGTCCTAGTTTCTACCTTCTTAACAACACTATCAGCAATGCAGGTCCACACGTGATAACATACACACCATACACACACACGTGATAACATACACACACATTGATTTTTGTACTGTAGTAGTAGCGATGGAGCAGTGGCCTGAGTGCCAGAATGCTGTGAAATCTGTGAATGTATTTAATGTTGTTGTTTTTCAAATGATATAAACTGCCTTAATTTTGCAGGACCCCAGGAAGAGCAGCTGCTGCCTTGGCAGGAACTAATGGGGATGAAACTGGCTCTCAATCATTCAAGTGAAGCTGGTTGAGAAAATGTGGATTATTATAGGGCCTTGTGCATTTCAGGTAAATAATAACCAAATGTTTTAATGATCTAGCAACAGAATGCTAGCTAGCTAAATTTCCATAAATATTTCATGCTTTTCGACCTGTCCCCAAATTAATATAGTTAGTAGTTTGTTTTGATATTTCAACCTGCGTGTCCTGATTGCTTCTGGTCAGCAGTCTGGTCAGCAGGGCACACCCCTGAACCTAGAGTATTCCTGACACACCCCTGAACCTAGGTATTCCTGACACACCCCTGAACCTAGAGTATTCCTGACACACCCCTGAACCTAGAGTATTCTTGACACACCCCTGCCTGCACTTAGATCCATTGCATTAGTGATAAGATAATTAATTATATTCCAGGTACATCACCCAAATCCCTGACCGCTGGCACCCTCTGAAAAAACCTACACTCGATCCTCCGATGTCAGCAACTACAGACCAGTATCCCTTCTCTTTTCTCTCCAAAACTCTTGAACGTGCCGTCCTTGGCCAGCTCTCCGCTATCTCTCTCAGAATGACCTTCTTGATCCAAATCAGTCAGGTTTCAAGACTAGTCATTCAACTGAGACTGCTCTTCTCTGTATCACGGAGGCGCTCCCGCACCGCTAAAGCTAACTCTCTCTCCTCTGCTCTCATCTTCTAGACCTATCGGCTGCCTTTCGATACTGTGAACCATCAGATCCTCCTCTCCACCCTCTCCGAGTTGGGCATCTCCGGCGCGGCCCACGCTTAGTTAAGTCCACCTACCTGACAGGTCGCTCCTACCAGGTGGCGTGGCGAGAATCTGTCTCCTCACTCACGCTCTCACTACTGGTGTCCCCCAGTGGCTCTGTTCTAGGCCCTCTCCTATTCTCGCTATACACTGATCACTTGGCTCTGTCATAACCTCACATGGTCTCTCCTATCATTGCTATGCAGAAGACACGCAATTAATCTTCTCCTTTCCCCTCTGATGACCAGGTGGCGAATCGCATATCTGCATGTCTGGCAGACATATCAGTGTGGATGACGGATCACCACTCAAGCTGAACCTCGGCAAGACGAGACTGCTCTTCCTCCCGGGAAGCGACTGCCCGTTCCATGATCTCGCCATCACGGTTGACAACTCCATTGTGTCCTCCTCCCAGAGCGCTAAGAACCTTGGCGTGATCCTGGACAACACCCTGTCGTTCTCAACTAACATCAAGGCGGTGGCCCCGTTCCTGTAGGTTCATGCTCTACAACATCCGCAGAGTACGACCCTGCCTCTCACAGGAAGTGGCGCAGGTCCTAATCCAGGCACTTGTCATCTCCGTCTGGATTACTGCAACTCGCTGTTGGCTGGGCTCCTGCCTGTGCCATTAAACCCCTACAACTCATCCAGAATGCCAGCCCTTCTGGTGTTCAACCTTCCCAAGTTCTCCCACGTCACCCCGCTCCTCCGCTCTCTCCACTGGCTTCCAGTTGAAGCTCGCATCCGCTACAAGACCATGGTGCTTGCCTACGGAGCTGTGAGGGAACGGCACATTTACATTACATTACATTTTAAGTCATTTAGCAGACGCTCTTATCCAGAGCGACTTACAAATTAGTGCATACACCTTATACCTCCAGGCTCTGATCAGGCCCTACACCCAAAACAAGGGCACTGCGTTCATCCACCTCTGGCCTGCTCGCCTCCCTACCACTGAGGAAGTACAGTTCCCGCTCAGCCCAGTCAAAACTGTTCGCTGCTCTGGCCCCCAATGGTGGAACAAACTCCCTCACGACGCCAGGACAGCGGAGTCCAATCACCACCTTCCGGAGACACCTGAAACCCCACCTCTTTAAGGAATACCTAGGATAGGATAAGTAATCCTCCTCACCCCCCTTTAAGATTTAGATGCACTATTGTAAAGTGACTGTTCCACTGGATGTCATAAGGTGAATGCACCAATTTGTAAGTCGCTCTGGATAAGAGCGTCTGCAAATGACTTAAATGTAAATGTAAAATCACCTGGGCCATCCACACCTAAATATCACCTGGGCCATCCACTTATTATCACCTGGGCCATCCCACTCCTTATTATCACCTGGGCCAGCCACTGAATATCACCTGGGCTAGCCACACCTAAATATCACCTGGGCCATCCACTCTGCTTAAATCACCTGGGCCAGCCACTCCTTATTATCACCTGGGCCAGCCACTCCTAAATATAACCTTGGCCAGCCACTCCTAAATATCACATGGGCCAGCCACTCCTAAATACCACCTGGGCCAGCCACTCCTAATTATCACCTGGGCCAGCCACTCCTAAATATCACCTGGGCCAGTCATACCTAAATATCACCTGGGCCATCCACTCCTAAATATCACCTGGGCCATCCACTCCTAAATATCACCTGGGCCATCCACTCTTAAATATAACCTGGCCATCCACTCCTAAATATCACCTGGGCCATCCACTCCTAAATATCACCTGGGCCAGCCACACCTAAATATCACCTGGGTCATCCACTCTTAAATATCACCTGGGCCAGCCACTCCTTATTATCACCTGGGCCAGCCACTCCTAAATATCACCTGGGCCAGCCACTCCTAAATAACACCTGGGCCAGCCACTCCTAAATAGCACCTGGGCCAGCCACTCCTAAATATAACCTGGGCCAGCCACTCCTAAATATAACCTGGGCCAGCCACTCCTAAATATCACCTGGGCCAGCCACTCCTAAATAGCACCTGGGCCAGCCACTCCTAAATATCACCTGGGCCAGCCACTCTAAACAGCACCTGGGCCAGCCACTCCTAAATATCACCTGGGCCAGCCACTCCTAAATATCACCTGGGCCAGTCATACCTAAATATCACCTGGGCCATCCACTCCTAAATATCACCTGGGCCATCCACTCCTAAATATCACCTGGGCCATCCACTCTTAAATATAACCTGGCCATCCACTCCTAAATATCACCTGGGCCATCCACTCCTAAATATCACCTGGGCCAGCCACACCTAAATATCACCTGGGTCATCACTCTTAAATATCACCTGGGCCAGCCACTCCTTATTATCACCTGGGCCAGCCACTCCTAAATATCACCTGGGCCAGTCACCGAATATCACCTGGGCCATCACTCCTTATTATCACCTGGGCCAGTCACTCCTAAATAACCACCACAGAAAGATGCAGCCACTCTAAATATAACCTGAATGACCACTCCTAAATATCACCTGGGCCAGCCACTCCTAAATAGCACCTGGGCCAGCCACTCTAAATAGCACCTGGAGCCAGCCACTCCCCTAAATAGCACCTGGGCCAGTCACTCCTAAATAGCACCTGGGCCAGCCACTCCCTAAATATCACCTGGGCCAGCCACTCCTAAATATCACCTGGGCCAATACACTCCCCTAAATATCACCTGGAGCCAGCCACTCCTAAATATCACCTGGGCCAGCCACTCCTAAATAGCACCTGGGCCAGCCTCCCAAATATCACTGGACTTAGCCACTCCCAAATAGAACCTGGGCCAGCAC
>NW_026279842.1:0-1076 GCF_023373465.1 Oncorhynchus keta
ATTGTCCTGTTGGAAAAACACATTTTAGTCCCACTAAGTGCATACCATGACATATCGCTGCAGAATGCTGTGGTAGCCATTCTGGTTCAGTGTGCCATGAATTCTAAATGAATCAATGTCACCAGCAAATCACCCCCACACCATCACACACCCTCCATGGTTCACGGTGGGAGTCATTAAAGTAATGATGGACTGTCATTTGTCTTCAGCTCACAGACAGATGGCCTGACATTCTCCTGTAGATTTCTCTTATACAAAGCATATTTCATGGTTCCTTCTATGAACTATGAAATAACACATATGGAATCATGTAGTAACCAAAAGCATGTTCATTAAAAATATATTTATATTTGAGATTCCTGAAAGTAGCCACCATTTGCCTTGATGACAGCTTTGCACACTCTTGGCATTCACTCAACCAGCTTCACCTGTAATGCTTTACAGTCTTAGAAGAGTTCCCACATTAGCTAGGCACTTGGGACTGCTTTCCCTTCACTCTGCGGTCCAACTCATCTCAGATGGTTTGAGGTCGGGGATTATGGAGGCCATCATCTGATGCAGCACTCCATCATTCTCCTTCGTTGTCAAATAGCCATTTGGGGCAGCAGGTAGCCTAGTGGTTAGAGCGTTGGGCCAGTAACCGAAAGGTTGCTGAATTGAATCCCCGAGCTGACAAGGTAAAATCTGTTGTTCTTCCCATGAACAACCCACTGATCCCTGGTAAGCCGTGAATCTTTTCTTAAATGACTTGCCTAGTTAAATACATTTTACATTTAAAATTACACAGACTGGAGGTATTTTGGGTTACTGACCTGTTGAAAACCAAATGATATTCCCACAAAGCGCAAACCATCTACAAGTCTTTGCTAGGTAAAGCCCCACATTATCTCAGCTCACTGGTCACCATAGCAGCACTCACCCGTAGCACGTGCTCCAGCAGGTATATCTCACTGGTCAAACCCAATTCCTCATTTGGCCGCCTTTCCTTCCAGTTCTCTGCTGCCAATGACTGGAACAAACTGCAAAAATCACTGAAGCTGGAGACTCATATCTCCCTCACGCACCAGCTGTCCCTT
>NW_026279843.1:0-3413 GCF_023373465.1 Oncorhynchus keta
TTGAAAATGTCCTAGGCCTGGAAATTTCGACAATGGGTTTGCCAGAAAACAGGTGCGATTCAGCGGCAGGTAAAACACAGTTTCATGAAACCCACCAACGACACACTATTGACATTCTGGATTACTCAATCCAGGTCTCTGGACGAGAGACACTATTAGTTAAGACTATTTGATTATTAACCAAATATTGTCTCATACTGTGACTCAAGGGGATAGGTGACAACCATAACAACGAGAAAGATTGAGAGGTTACATAGAGTACTAGTTACTATCAGGAAGGCCATTTTATATCCAAAGTGCTCATATAAAGATGACATCTATACGGTCCAGTTTTGATTGGACGTAGTCGATAATAAAATGTACTGTCAAATAGCCCTCTAAAGGGCCTTCACCTTTAGTCTGCCAGACAGACACGTGTGTTTGAATGAGGTACAGTCCATGTTTACATCAGTAAAACTACACAGTGAGGAGAGTTTCACTGCAAAGGGTGCCAATCCAAATATTTAAACATTTCCTGATCCTGTAACTGCGGTGACTGACAACACAGCATGATGGGATACTGGAGGATTAGGTCTTCTTCTTCAGATCCTCAAAGCGCCGTGACAGGTCATCAAAGTCGATGTCATCAGAGCTCGCAGTGTTTCGTCTAACTCCAAAGGAGGAAGTGGGAAGCGTGTTGGGAACTGAGGGCAGCTCAGGGAGGGCGTTGTTATCGTAGATCTGGGATGAAGGCCCGGGGCCTGTGGAAAGAACATATGTTTAAATTGACATTACAAATACACCCCAATGCAACCGTTATGCAAAAAGAAAGCAATACTATCGCTGAAGAGATTGACGTGTAGGAAAGGAAAAATGAATTGAAAACAACTTACCAGACACCTGGGATCGATCAGAAGGTTTAATAGACAGCTCATCAATCTGAAAAATACACACACATCATGATCGCTCTACCCTGCCTACATGTTGAACTGTTAAAGTTGTATAGATACATGAGAAGGCAGAGAAAAACAATGTTTTGTATGTGATTGGAGGAGGAATAATCATTGAAGTAGTGCATTGCTGAGAAGGTCAACACTGTTGGGGTAAGAATGAGCAAAAAGCAAGAGCTTATAATATAATTAACCTCAAATTGCATTCACTTCACTATGAAGAACATGGCTTCCCTGCCACATCCAGTAACATACTAGTTTGACAGCAAGTAGATCTGTTTCAGCATATTATAAATCACTCAGAGCATTCAAAAGACAGTTGTATGCAGTTCAGCACAAGGTTAGTGATTAGCAGTTAATACCAGCTATGACCGTTTCCACATTCTATCTGTTCTTATCCAATCCCCATCACGTCCCTGTATCATAGCACTGTGCTGCAGAGACAAGCGATGGCACAAGCAAACTATCATGAACTCCTCTACCCTGAAAGGTGAACTGGCCGGCTGTCCATCTGTCTGGAGAAGCAGAAGGGGCAGGGGGCTGACACTTACAGACTCGTAGGTAGGGGGGCAGCTGGGCAGCTCAGGGGGGTGCCCTCCTCTCATTGGAGGCAGGAGGTTGTTAAAGGCATCATATGTGCCAACAGAGGGGCCGATGAACCCTATGGGGCCGGGCATCTAAAGAAAAAAACAAATCTAAATAAAAACATCACATTTATAAATCTACATCTCTATATTTATTAAAGCTGGAATCCTTAATGGTGAAACAGCCATGTCTGTTGGCGATACTAAAACAACAACAAAGTTAATGCAAACAACTAACACTGGTAATCTACCCTCTCTAGTGGCAGCACTAGTATCTACACTGCACTACCAACCGACTTCCTTGATTACAGTAGCACTTATTCACTTGAAAAGATATGACACAGAAACAATTCCATCTAAGAAAATTAGCCACCCCAGAACTTCAATTAGAAATATGTCCTTTATTAGACATACAAAACATAGGCTAATATCTGCTTTGTGACAACATATACAGTACACTTGCTAATCAAAGTTAGTATCAAGCACTCTTCCAAACAATCCTATATTACACCTAAGAAGGGATGAGCAGTCAAAGCAGTGAGCGGGTCACTGTACGGTAGTGTTAAAGTCTTATTTTAGGATGGTGGAGTAGACTGTCTAACTGCCATCCATAGTAAAATGAGTGAAAACAAGCTATAAGACTGAACAATAGCAAATCCAGCCCTGCTTCTCTCCCTTTATCAAAACTTCACTTCCATCACCAAGATTCAATACATGTTCACAAAAATAAAAAAAACTTTAAACTAATTTTAACAAAGATTATATGAATTAAGAAATAGGGTATGTTAAGCAAGTGGTGTAAAGTACTATAGGTAAAAATACTTTACAGTACTACTTAAGTAATTTTCTGGAGTATCTGTACTTACTATTTTGACAACTTTTACTTCACTACTTTCCCCCCAAAAAATGTTGTACATTTTTCCCCCATTACATTTTGAATGCTTAACAGGACAGAAAATTGGTCCAATTCACACTTATCAAAATAACATCCCTATCATCTCTATCACCTCTGATCTGGTGGGCTTACTAAACACAAATGCTTAGTTTGTATATTGTCTGTGTTGGGAGTGTGTCCCTGGCTATCCGTAAAATTTAAAAACACAAGAATTGTGTTTTCTGGTTGCTTAAAATAAGGAATTTAAAATTATTTATACTTTCAATACTTAAGTATTTTAAAACCAAATACTTTTGACTTTTAATCAAGTAGTATTTTACTGGGTGACTTTCACTTGAGTCATTTTCTATTAAGGCATCGTTACTTTTATTCAAGTATGACAATTGGGTAGTTTTTCCACCACTGCATGTTACGTGTACATCGTCTGAATATACTTACAGAATGGGAAGGCCTCTGATGATGGTAAATGCAGCGTGGCGCACATCCATAGATAACATACTGAATCACACTATAAACATTATATTACACAAAGAGGAAGAAGAACCCATTACATTTGAGGGACGTATTTACATCAAACTTACATGGTCAAGTGGTTTTTCATAGAGTATAATTTCTGTCACCAGTGAAATCATGCATTCCAGTCACCAATACACTGCATGGGTTATTTTACACAAACATGGAAAGTGCATGTATAGGGTTAAACTAAATCATCTTTAAAACATCAAGTGGATTTTATTAGAACAAATGTACAAAATAAAAATATTTTCCAGCTCTTGCCTTCAACCTCCTACCAACATATGGTTGCTGTACAATTAAAACAATCATTACTGTAAATAGCATTGTGTATTTCATATCTCAATACCCCACTTTATCAATCAAGTCTAATTAAATCCCTTCACCCCATATAAGGTAACAGATGTCAAAGAACCGGTTTCAGATGTCACCAAAGGTCCAGAGCCAGAGAGTAATGAGGGTAAAACCCGAAATAGGCCGTAGCACCCGGTC
>NW_026279844.1:0-62500 GCF_023373465.1 Oncorhynchus keta
ATCTAGCTGGTATGTCAATAATATAATAGAGACAGTAGATCAAGCTGGTCTGTCAAATAATAATAGAGACAGTAGATCTAGCTGGTCTGTCATATATATATTAGAGACAGTAGATCTAGCTGGTCTGTCATAATATAATAGAGACAGTAGATCTAGCTGGTATGTCATAATATAATAGAGACAGTAGATCTAGCTGGTCTGTCATAATATAATAGAGACAGTAGATCTCGCTGGTCTGTCAAAATATAATAGAGACAGTAGATCTGTCTATCAATATAATAGAGACAGTAGATCTAGCTGGTCTGTCATAATATAATAGAGACAGTAGATCTAGCTGGTCTGTCATAATATAATAGAGACAGTAGATCATAGCTGGTCTGTCAAATATAACAGAGACAGTAGTTCTAGCTGGTCTGTCATAATATAATAGAGACAGTAGATCTACCTGGTCTGAAATAATATAATAGAGACAGTAGATATAGCTGGTCTGTCATAATATAATAGAGACAGTAGATCAAGCTGGTCTGTCAAAAATATAGAGACAGTAGATCAAACTGGTCTGTCAAAATATAACAGAGACAGTAGTTCTAGCTGGTCTGTCATAATATAATAGAGACAGTAGATCTAGCTGGTCTGTCATAATACAATAGAGACAGTAGATCTACCGGTCTGTCATAATATTTTAGAGACCGTAGATCTAGCTGGTATGTCATACAATAGATTGAGCTGGTCTTTCATAATATAATAGAGACAGTAGATCTAGCTGATCTGTCATAATACAATAGAGACAGTAGCTCTACCTGGTCTGTCATAATATAATAGAGACGGCTAGATCAAGCTGGTCTGTCATAATATAATAGAGACAGTAGATCTAGCTGGTGTCTGGCACATAATAGAGACAGTAGATCTAGCTGGTCTTTCATAATGGCATATAATAGCGACACAGATCTAGCTGGTCTGTCACTGTATTTTAGAGACAGTAGATCTAGCTGATCTGTCATAATACAATAGAGACAGTAGATCTAAGTTGGTCTGTGATAATACAATAGAGACAGTAGATCTAGCTGGTCTGTCATAATATAATAGAGACAGTAGATCTAGCTGATCTGTCATAATACAATAGAGACAGTAGATCTAGCTGGTCTGTCATAATACAATAGAGACAGTAGATCTGGCTGGTGTGATAATACAATAGAGACAGTAGATCTAGATGGTCTATCATAATATAATAGAGACAGTAGATCAAGCTGGTCTGTCAAAATATAACAGAGACAGTAGATCTAGATGGTCTGTCATAATATAATAGAGACAGTAGATCAAGCTGGTCTGTCAAAATATAACAGAGACAGTAGATCTAGCTGGTCTGTCATAATATAATAGAGACAGTAGATATAGCTGGTCTGTCAAATATAACAGAGACAGTAGTTCTAGCTGGTCTGTCATAATATAATAGAGACAGTAGATCTACCTGGTCTGAAATAATATAATAGAGACATAGATATAGCTGGTCTGTCATAATATAATAGAGACAGATCAAGCAGGTCTGTCAAAATATAGCAGAGACAGTAGATCAAGCTGGTCTGTCAAAATATAACAGAGACAGTAGTTCTAGCTGGTCTGTCAAAAATATAACAGAGACAGTAGATTCAGCTGGTCTGTCAGTGATATAACAGAGACAGCAGTCTACCTGGTCTGTCAAAATATATTAGCAGACAGTAGATCAAGCTGGTCTGTCAAAACCATAGCAGAGACAGTAGATCTAGCTGATCTGTCATAATACAATAGAGACAGTAGATCTAGCTGGTCTGTCATAATACAATAGAGACAGTAGGATCTGGCTGGTCTGTGATAATACAATAGAGACTGTAGATCTACCTGGTCTGTCATAATATAATAGAGACAGTAGATCAAGCTGGTCTGTCAAAATATAATAGAGACAGTAGATCTAGCTGGTCTGTCATAATATAATAGAGACAGTAGATCTACCTGGTCTGTCATAATATAAGAGACAGTAGATCTTGCTGGTCCGTCATATTATAATAGAGACAGTGAACTAGCTGGTCTGTCATATTATAATAGAGACAGTAGATCTAGCTGGTCTGTCATATACAATAGAGACAGTAGATCTAGCTGGTCTGTCATAATATAATAGAGACAGTAGATCTAGCTGGTCTGTCATAATACAATAAGACCAGTAGATCTAGCTGGTCTGTCATATTATAGAGACAGTAGATCTGGCTGGTCTGTCATAATACAACAGAGACAGTAGATCTACCTGGTCTGTCATAATATAATAGAGACGAGACAGTAGCTATAGCTGGTCTGTCATAGTATAATAGAGACAGTAGATCAAGCTGGTCTGTCATAATATATTAGAGACAGTAGATCAAGCTGGTCTGTCAAAATATAGCAGAGACAGTAGATCAAGCTGGTCTGTCAAATATAACAGAGACAGTAGATCCAGCTGGTCTGTCATAATATAATAGAGACAGTAGATCTAGCTGGTCTGTGATAATACAATAGATACAGTAGATCTACCTGGTCTGTCATAATATTTTAGAGACAGTAGATCTACCTGGTCTGTCATAATATAATAGAGACAGTAGATCAAGCTGGTCTGTCATAATATAATAGAGACAGTAGATCTACCTGGTCTGTCATAATATAATAGAGACAGTAGATCAAGCTGGTCTGTCAAAATATAGCAGAGACAGTAGATCAAGCTGGTCTGACAAAATATAACAGAGACAGTAGATCTAGCTGGTCTGTCATAATATAATAGAGACAGTAGATCTACCTGGTCTGTCAAAATATAATAGAAAGTAGATCTAGCTGGTCTGTCATAATATAATAATAGAGACAGTAGATCTAGCTGGTATGTAATACAATAGAGACAGTAGATCTAGCTGGTCTGTCATAATATAATAGAGACAGTAGATCTAGCTGGTCTGTCATAATATGAGACAGTAGATGTTCGCTGGTCTGTCATAATATGAGACAGTAGATCAAGCTGGTCTGTCAAAATATAACAGAGACAGTAGTTCTAGCTGGTCTGTCATAATATAGAGACAGTAGATCTAGCTGGTCACAATAATATAATAGAGACAGTATATCAAGCTGGTCTGTCAAATAATAAACAGAGACAGTAGTTCTAGCTGGTCTGTCATAATATAATAGAGACAGTAGATCTAGCTGGTCTGTCATAATATAATAGAGACAGTAGATCTAGCTGGTATGTCATAATATAATAGAGACAATAGATCAAGCTGGTCTGTCATAATATAATAGAGACAGTAGATCTAGCTGATCTGTCATAATACAATAGAGACAGTAGATCAAGCTGGTCTGTCAAAATATAATAGAGACAGTAGATCTAGCTGGTCTGTCATAATATAATAGAGACAGTAGATCTAGATGGTCTGTCATAATATAATAGAGACAGTAGATCAAGCTGGTCTGTCAAAATATAACAGAGACAGTAGATCTAGATGGTCTGTCATAATATAATAGAGACAGTAGATCTAGCTGGTCTGTCATAATATAATAGAGACAGTAGATCTAGCTGGTATGTCATAATAATAGAGACAATAGATCAAGCTGGTCTGTCATAATATATTGTATACAGTAGATCTAGCTGATCTGTCATAATACAATAGAGACAGTAGATCAAGCTGGTCTGTCAAAATATAATAGAGACAGTAGATCTAGCTGGTCTGTCATAATATAATAGAGACAGTAGATCTAGATGGTCTGTCATATATAATAATAGAGACAGTAGATCAAGCTGGTCTGTCAAAATATAACAGAGACAGTAGATCTAGATGGTCTGTCATAATATAATAGAGACAGTAGATCAAGCTGGTCTGTAAAAATATAACAGAGACAGTAGATCTAGCTGGTCTGTCATAATATAATAGAGACAGTAGATCAAGCTGGTCTGTCATAATATAATAGAGACAGTAGATCTAGCTGGTATGTCAAAATATAATAGAGACAATAGATCAAGCTGGTCTGTCAAAATATAATAGAGACAGTAGATCTAGCTGGTCTGTCAATATATATTAGAGACAGTAGATCTAGCTGGTCTGTCATAATATAATAGAGACAGTAGATCTAGCTGGTATGTCATAATATAATAGAGACAGTAGATCTAGCTGGTCTGTCATAATATAATAGAGACAGTAGATCTCGCTGGTCTGTCAAAATATAATAGAGACAGTAGATCTGTCATAATATAATAGAGACAGTAGATCTAGCTGGTCTGTCATAATATAATAGAGACAGTAGATCTAGCTGGTCTGTCATAATATAATAGAGACAGTAGATATAGCTGGTCTGTCAAATATAACAGAGACAGTAGTTCTAGCTGGTCTGTCATAATATAATAGAGACAGTAGATCTACCTGGTCTGAAATAATATAATAGAGACAGTAGATATAGCTGGTCTGTCATAATATAATAGAGACAGTAGATCAAGCTGGTCTGTCAAAATATAGCAGAGACAGTAGATCAAGCTGGTCTGTCAAAATATAACAGAGACAGTAGTTCTAGCTGGTCTGTCATAATATAATAGAGACAGTAGATCTAGCTGGTCTGTCATAATACAATAGAGACAGTAGATCTACCTGGTCTGTCATAATATTTTAGAGACCGTAGATCTAGCTGGTATGTCATACAATAGATCGAGCTGGTCTTTCATAATATAATAGAGACAGTAGATCTAGCTGATCTGTCATAATACAATAGAGACAGTAGCTCTACCTGGTCTGTCATAATATAATAGAGACAGTAGATCAAGCTGGTCTGTCATAATATAATAGAGACAGTAGATCTAGCTGGTCTGTCATAATATAATAGAGACAGTAGATCTAGCTGGTCTTTCATAATATAATAGCGACAGTAGATCTAGCTGGTCTGTCATAATATTTTAGAGACAGTAGATCTAGCTGATCTGTCATAATACAATAGAGACAGTAGATCTTGCTGGTCTGTGATAATACAATAGAGACAGTAGATCTAGCTGGTCTGTCATAATATAATAGAGACAGTAGATCTAGCTGATCTGTCATAATACAATAGAGACAGTAGATCTAGCTGGTCTGTCATAATACAATAGAGACAGTAGATCTGGCTGGTCTGTGATAATACAATAGAGACAGTAGATCTAGATGGTCTGTCATAATATAATAGAGACAGTAGATCAAGCTGGTCTGTCAAAATATAACAGAGACAGTAGATCTAGATGGTCTGTCATAATATAATAGAGACAGTAGATCAAGCTGGTCTGTCAAAATATAACAGAGACAGTAGATCTAGCTGGTCTGTCATAATATAATAGAGACAGTAGATATAGCTGGTCTGTCAAATATAAACAGAGACAGTAGTTCTAGCTGGTCTGTCATAATATAATAGAGACAGTAGATCTACCTGGTCTGAAATAATATAATAGAGACAGTAGATATAGCTGGTCTGTCATAATATAATAGAGACAGTAGATCAAGCTGGTCTGTCAAAATATAGCAGAGACAGTAGATCAAGCTGGTCTGTCAAAATATAACAGAGACAGTAGTTCTAGCTGGTCTGTCAAAATATAACAGAGACAGTAGATCTAGCTGGTCTGTCATGATATAACAGAGACAGTAGATCTACCTGGTCTGTCAAAATATAATAGAGACAGTAGATCAAGCTGGTCTGTCAAAATATAGCAGAGACAGTAGATCTAGCTGATCTGTCATAATACAATAGAGACAGTAGATCTAGCTGGTCTGTCATAATACAATAGAGACAGTAGATCTGGCTGGTCTGTGATAATACAATAGAGACTGTAGATCTACCTGGTCTGTCATAATATAATAGAGACAGTAGATCAAGCTGGTCTGTCAAAATATAATAGAGACAGTAGATCTAGCTGGTCTGTCATAATATAATAGAGACAGTAGATCTACCTGGTCTGTCATAATATAAGAGACAGTAGATCTTGCTGGTCCGTCATATTATAATAGAGACAGTAGAACTAGCTGGTCTGTCATATTATAATAGAGACAGTAGATCTAGCTGGTCTGTCATAATACAATAGAGACAGTAGATCTAGCTGGTCTGTCATAATATAATAGAGACAGTAGATCTAGCTGGTCTGTCATAATACAATAAGACCAGTAGATCTAGCTGGTCTGTCATATTATAGAGACAGTAGATCTGGCTGGTCTGTCATAATACAATAGAGACAGTAGATCTACCTGGTCTGTCATAATATAATAGAGACAGTAGCTATAGCTGGTCTGTCATAGTATAATAGAGACAGTAGATCAAGCTGGTCTGTCATAATATAATATTGACAGTAGATCTAGCTGGTCTGTCATAATATAATAGAGACAGTAGATCTAGCTGGTCTGTCATAATATAATAGAGACAGTAGCTATAGCTGGTCTGTCATAGTATAATAGAGACAGTAGATCAAACTGGTCTGTCAAAATATAACAGAGACAGTAGTTCTAGCTGGTCTGTCATAATATATCAGAGACAGTAGTTCTAGCTGGTCTGTCAAAATATAACAGAGACAGTAGATCTAGCTGGTCTGTCATAATATAATAGAGACAGTAGATCTTGGTCTTTCATAATATAATAGCGACAGTAGATCTAGCTGGTCTGTCATAATATTATAGAGACAGTAGATCTAGCTGGTATGTCATACATTAGAGACAGTAGATCTTGCTGGTCTGTCAAAATATAACAGAGACAGTAGATCTAGCTGGTCTGTCATAATATAATAGAGACAGTAGATCTAGCTGGTCTATCAAAGTATAACAGAGACAGTAGATCAAGCTGGTCTGTCAAAATATAATAGAGACAGTAGATCTAGCTGGTCTGTGATAATACAATAGATACAGTAGATCTACCTGGTCTGTCATAATATTTTAGAGACAGTAGATCTAGCTGGTATGTCATACAATAGAGACAGTAGATCTAGCTGGTCTTTCATAATATAATAGCGACAGTTGATCTAGCTGGTCTGTCATAATATAATAGAGACAGTAGATCTAGCTGGTATGTAATACAATAGAGACAGTAGATCTAGCTGGTCTGTCATAATATAATAGAGACAGTAGTTGTAGCTGGTCTGTCATAATATAATAGAGACAGTAGATCTACCTGGTCTGTCAAAATATAATAGAGACAGTAGATCTAGCTGGTCTGTCATAATATAAGAGACAGTAGATCTTGCTGGTCCGTCATAATACAATAAGAACAGTAGATCTAGCTGGTCTGTCATATTATAATAGAGACAGTAGAACTAGCTGGTCTGTCATAATACAATAGAGACAGTAGATCTAGCTGGTCTGTCATAATACAATAGAGACAGTAGATCTAGCTGGTCTGTCATAATATAATAGAGACAGTAGATCTAGCTGGTCTGTCATAATACAATAAGACCAGTAGATCTAGCTGGTCTGTCATATTATAGAGACAGTAGATCTGGCTGGTCTGTCATAATACAATAGAGACAGTAGATCTACCTGGTCTGTCATAATATAATAGAGACAGTAGATCAAGCTGGTCTGTCATAATATAATATTGACAGTAGATCTAGCTGGTCTGTCATAATATAATAGAGACAGTAGATCTAGCTGGTCTGTCATAATATAATAGAGACAGTAGCTATAGCTGGTCTGTCATAGTATAATAGAGACAGTAGATCAAACTGGTCTGTCAAAATATAATAGAGACAGTAGTTCTAGCTGGTCTGTCATAATATATCAGAGACAGTAGTTCTAGCTGGTCTGTCAAAATATAACAGAGACAGTAGATCTAGCTGGTCTGTCATAATATAATAGAGACAGTAGATCTTGGTCTTTCATAATATAATAGCGACAGTAGATCTAGCTGGTCTGTCATAATATTATAGAGACAGTAGATCTAGCTGGTATGTCATACATTAGAGACAGTAGATCTAGCTGGTATGTCATAATATAATAGAGACAGTAGATCTAGCTGGTATGTCATAATATAATAGAGACAGTAGATCAAGCTGGTCTGTCAAAATATAATAGAGACAGTAGATCTAGCTGGTCTGTCATAATATAATAGAGGCAGTAGAGCTAGCTGGTCTGTCATAATATAATAGAGACAGTAGACCAAGCTGGTCTGTCAAAATATAACAGAGACAGTAGTTCTAGCTGGTCTGTCATAATATAATAGAGACAGTAGATCTAGCTGGTCTGTCATAATATAATAGAGACAGTAGATCAAGCTGGTCTGTCATAATATAATATTGACAGTAGATCTAGCTGGTCTGTCATAATATAATAGAGACAGTAGATCTAGCTGGTCTGTCATAATATAATAGAGACAGTAGCTATAGCTGGTCTGTCATAGTATAATAGAGACAGTAGATCAAACTGGTCTGTCAAAATATAACAGAGACAGTAGTTCTAGCTGGTCTGTCAAAATACAACAGAGACAGTAGATCTAGCTGGTCTGTCATAATATAATAGAGACAGTAGATCTTGGTCTTTCATAATATAATAGCGACAGTAGATCTAGCTGGTCTGTCATAATATTATAGAGACAGTAGATCTAGCTGGTATGTCATACATTAGAGACAGTAGATCTAGCTGGTCTGTCATAATATAATAGAGACGGTATATCTAGCTGGTCTGTCATAATACAATAGAGACAGTAGATCTTGCTGGTCTGTCAAAATATAACAGAGACAGTAGATCTAGCTGGTCTGTCATAATATAATAGAGACAGTAGATCTAGCTGGTCTATCAAAGTATAACAGAGACAGTAGATCAAGCTGGTCTGTCAAAATATAATAGAGACAGTAGATCTAGCTGGTCTGTCATAATATAATAGAGGCAGTAGAGCTAGCTGGTCTGTCATAATATAATAGAGACAGTAGACCAAGCTGGTCTGTCAAAATATAACAGAGACAGTAGTTCTAGCTGGTCTGTCATAATATAATAGAGACAGTAGATCTAGCTGGTCTGTCATAATATAATAGAGACAGTAGATCTAGCTGGTATGTCATAATATAATAGAGACAATAGATCAAGCCTGTTTGTCAAAATATAACAGACAGTAGATCTAGCTGGTCTGTCATAATATAATAGAGACAGTAGATCTAGCTGGTCTGTCAAAATATAATAGAGACAGTAGATCTATCTGATCTGTCATAATACAATAGAGACAGTAGATCTACCTGGTCTGTCATAATATAATAGAGACAGTAGATCAAGCTGGTCTGTCATAATATAATATTGACAGTAGATCTAGCTGGTCTGTCATAATATAATAGAGACAGTAGATCTAGCTGGTCTGTCATAATATAATAGAGACAGTAGCTATAGCTGGTCTGTCATAGTATAATAGAGACAGTAGATCAAACTGGTCTGTCAAAATATAACAGAGACAGTAGTTCTAGCTGGTCTGTCAAAATATAACAGAGACAGTAGATCTAGCTGGTCTGTCATAATATAATAGAGACAGTAGATCTTGGTCTTTCATAATATAATAGCGACAGTAGATCTAGCTGGTCTGTCATAATATTATAGAGACAGTAGATCTAGCTGGTATGTCATACATTAGAGACAGTAGATCTAGCTGGTCTGTCATAATATAATAGAGACGGTATATCTAGCTGGTCTGTCATAATACAATAGAGACAGTAGATCTTGCTGGTCTGTCAAAATATAACAGAGACAGTAGATCTAGCTGGTCTGTCATAATATAATAGAGACAGTAGATCTAGCTGGTCTATCAAAGTATAACAGAGACAGTAGATCAAGCTGGTCTGTCAAAATATAATAGAGACAGTAGATCTAGCTGGTCTGTGATAATACAATAGATACAGTAGATCTACCTGGTCTGTCATAATATTTTAGAGACAGTAGATCTAGCTGGTATGTCATACAATAGAGACAGTAGATCTAGCTGGTCTTTCATAATATAATAGCGACAGTTGATCTAACTGGTCTGTCATAATATAATAGAGACAGTAGATCTAGCTGGTATGTCATAATATAAAAGAGACAGTAGATCAAGCTGGTCTGTCAAAATACAATAGAGACAGTAGATCTACCTGGTCTGTCATAATATATCAGAGACAGTAGTTCTAGCTGGTCTGTCAAAATATAACAGAGACAGTAGATCTAGCTGGTCTGTCATAATATAATAGAGACAGTAGATCTTGGTCTTTCATAATATAATAGCGACAGTAGATCTAGCTGGTCTGTCATAATATTATAGAGACAGTAGATCTAGCTGGTATGTCATACATTAGAGACAGTAGATCTAGTTGGTATGTCATAATATAATAGAGACAGTAGATCTAGCTGGTATGTCATAATATAATAGAGACAGTAGATCAAGCTGGTCTGTCAAAATATAATAGAGACAGTAGATCTAGCTGGTCTGTCATAATATAATAGAGGCAGTAGAGCTAGCTGGTCTGTCATAATATAATAGAGACAGTAGACCAAGCTGGTCTGTCAAAATATAACAGAGACAGTAGTTCTAGCTGGTCTGTCATAATATAATAGAGACAGTAGATCTAGCTGGTCTGTCATAATATAATAGAGACAGTAGATCAAGCTGGTCTGTCATAATATAATATTGACAGTAGATCTAGCTGGTCTGTCATAATATAATAGAGACAGTAGATCTAGCTGGTCTGTCATAATATAATAGAGACAGTAGCTATAGCTGGTCTGTCATAGTATAATAGAGACAGTAGATCAAACTGGTCTGTCAAAATATAACAGAGACAGTAGTTCTAGCTGGTCTGTCAAAATACAACAGAGACAGTAGATCTAGCTGGTCTGTCATAATATAATAGAGACAGTAGATCTTGGTCTTTCATAATATAATAGCGACAGTAGATCTAGCTGGTCTGTCATAATATTATAGAGACAGTAGATCTAGCTGGTATGGCATACATTAGAGACAGTAGATCTAGCTGGTCTGTCATAATATAATAGAGACGGTATATCTAGCTGGTCTGTCATAATACAATAGAGACAGTAGATCTTGCTGGTCTGTCAAAATATAACAGAGACAGTAGATCTAGCTGGTCTGTCATAATATAATAGAGACAGTAGATCTAGCTGGTCTATCAAAGTATAACAGAGACAGTAGATCAAGCTGGTCTGTCAAAATATAATAGAGACAGTAGATCTAGCTGGTCTGTCATAATATAATAGAGGCAGTAGAGCTAGCTGGTCTGTCATAATATAATAGAGACAGTAGACCAAGCTGGTCTGTCAAAATATAACAGAGACAGTAGTTCTAGCTGGTCTGTCATAATATAATAGAGACAGTAGATCTAGCTGGTCTGTCATAATATAATAGAGACAGTAGATCTAGCTGGTATGTCATAATATAATAGAGACAATAGATCAAGCCTGTTTGTCAAAATATAACAGACAGTAGATCTAGCTGGTCTGTCATAATATAATAGAGACAGTAGATCTAGCTGGTCTGTCAAAATATAATAGAGACAGTAGATCTATCTGATCTGTCATAATACAATAGAGACAGTAGATCTACCTGGTCTGTCATAATATAATAGAGACAGTAGATCAAGCTGGTCTGTCATAATATAATATTGACAGTAGATCTAGCTGGTCTGTCATAATATAATAGAGACAGTAGATCTAGCTGGTCTGTCATAATATAATAGAGACAGTAGCTATAGCTGGTCTGTCATAGTATAATAGAGACAGTAGATCAAACTGGTCTGTCAAAATATAACAGAGACAGTAGTTCTAGCTGGTCTGTCAAAATATAACAGAGACAGTAGATCTAGCTGGTCTGTCATAATATAATAGAGACAGTAGATCTTGGTCTTTCATAATATAATAGTGACAGTAGATCTAGCTGGTCTGTCATAATATTATAGAGACAGTAGATCTAGCTGGTATGTCATACATTAGAGACAGTAGATCTAGCTGGTCTGTCATAATATAATAGAGACGGTATATCTAGCTGGTCTGTCATAATACAATAGAGACAGTAGATCTTGCTGGTCTGTCAAAATATAACAGAGACAGTAGATCTAGCTGGTCTGTCATAATATAATAGAGACAGTAGATCTAGCTGGTCTATCAAAGTATAACAGAGACAGTAGATCAAGCTGGTCTGTCAAAATATAATAGAGACAGTAGATCTAGCTGGTCTGTGATAATACAATAGATACAGTAGATCTACCTGGTCTGTCATAATATTTTAGAGACAGTAGATCTAGCTGGTATGTCATACAATAGAGACAGTAGATCTAGCTGGTCTTTCATAATATAATAGCGACAGTTGATCTAGCTGGTCTGTCATAATATAATAGAGACAGTAGATCTAGCTGGTATGTCATAATATAAAAGAGACAGTAGATCAAGCTGGTCTGTCAAAATACAATAGAGACAGTAGATCTACCTGGTCTGTCATAATATAATAGAGACAGTAGATCTAGCTGGTATGTCATAATATATTAGAGACACTAGATCAAGCTGGTCTGTCAAAATATAACAGAGACAGTAGTTCTAGCTGGTCTGTCAAAATATAGAGACAGTAGTTCTAGCTGGTCTGTCAAAATATAATAGAGACAGTAGATCTTGGTCTTTCATAATATAATAGCGACAGTAGATCTAGCTGGTCTGTCATAATATTATAGAGACAGTAGATATAGCTGGTCTGTCATAATTTAATAGAGACGGTAGATCTAGCTGGTCTGTCATAATACAATAGAGACAGTAGATCTTGCTGGTCTGTCAAAATATAACAGAGACAGTAGATCTAGCTGGTCTGTCATAATATAATAGAGACAGTAGATCTACCAGGTCTGTCAAAATATAACAGAGACAGTAGATCTAGCTGGTCTGTCATAATATAATAAAGACAGTAGATCTAGCTGGTCTATCAAAGTATAACAGAGACAGTAGATCAAGCTGGTCTGTCAAAATATAATAGAGACAGTAGATCTCGCTGGTCTGTGATAATACAATAGATACAGTAGATCTACCTGGTCTGTCATAATATTTTAGAGACAGTAGATCTAGCTGGTCTTTCATAATATAATAGCGACAGTTGATCTAGCTGGTCTGTCATACTATAATAGAGACAGTAGTTCTAGCTGGTCTGTCATAATATAAGAGACAGTAGATCTTGCTGGTCTGTGATAATACAATAGAGACAGTAGATCTACCTGGTCTGTCATAATATAATAGAGACAGTAGATCAAGCTGGTCTGTCAAAATATAATAGAGACAGTAGATCTACCTGGTCTGAAATAATATAATAGAGACAGTAGATATAGCTGGTCTGTCATAATATAATAGAGACAGTAGATCAAGCTGGTCTGTCAAAATATAACAGAGACAGTAGTTCTAGCTGGTCTGTCATAATATAATACACAGTAGATCTAGCTGGTCTGTCATAATATAACAGAGACAGTAGATCTAGCTGGTCTGTCATAATATAATAGAGACAGTAGATCTTCCTGGTCTGTCAAAATATAATAGAGACAGTAGATCTAGCTGGTCTGTCATAATATAATAGAGACAGTAGATCTAGCTGGTCTGTCATAATACAATAGAGACAGTAGATCTACCTGGTCTGTCATAATATTTTAGAGACAGGAGATCTAGCTGGTGTGTCATACAATAGAGACAATAGATCAAGCTGGTCTGTCAAAATATAACAGAGACAGTCGTTCTAGCTGGTGTGTCATATTATAATAGAGACAGTAGATCAGCTGGTCTGTCATAATATAATAGAGACAGTAGATCTAGCTGATCTGTCATAATACAATAGAGACAGTAGATCTACCTGGTCTGTCATAATATAATAGAGACAGTAGATCTAGCTGGTCTGTCATATTATAATAGAGACAGTAGATCTAGCTGGTATGTCATAATATAATAGAGACAGTAGATCTAGCTGGTATGTCATAATATAATAGAGACAGTAGATCAAGCTGGTCTGTCAAAATATAATAGAGACAGTAGATCTAGCTGGTCTGTCATAATATAATAGAGGCAGTAGACCTAGCTGGTCTGTCATAATATAATAGAGACAGTAGACCAAGCTGGTCTGTCAAAATATAACAGAGACAGTAGTTCTAGCTGGTCTGTCATAATATAATAGAGACAGTAGATCTAGCTGGTCTGTCATAATATAATAGAGACAGTAGATCTAGCTGGTATGTCATAATATAATAGAGACAATAGATCAAGCCTGTTTGTCAAAATATAACAGACAGTAGATCTAGCTGGTCTGTCATAATATAATAGAGACAGTAGATCTAGCTGGTCTGTCATAATATAATAGAGATAGTAGATCCAGCTGGTCTGTGATAATACAATAGAGACAGTAGATCTACCTGGTCTGTCATAATTTTAGAGACAGTAGATCTAGCTGATCTGTCATAATACAATAGAGACAGTAGATCTTGCTGGTCTGTCAAAATATAATAGAGACAGTAGATCTATCTGATCTGTCATAATACAATAGAGACAGTAGATCTACCTGGTCTGTCATAATATAATAGAGACAGTAGATCAAGCTGGTCTGTCAAAATATAATACAGACAGTAGATCTAGCTGGTCTGTCAAATATAATAGAGACAGTAGATCTTGGTCTTTCATAATATAATAGCGACAGTAGATCTAGCTGGTCTGTCATAATATTATAGAGACAGTAGATATAGCTGGTCTGTCATAATTTAATAGAGACGGTAGATCTAGCTGGTCTGTCATAATATTAATAGAGACAGTAGATCTTGCTGGTCTGTCAAAATATAACAGAGACAGTAGATCTAGCTGGTCTGTCATAATATAATAGAGACAGTAGATCTACCAGGTCTGTCAAAATATAACAGAGACAGTAGATCTAGCTGGTCTGTCATAATATAATAAAGACAGTAGATCTAGCTGGTCTATCAAAGTATAATAGAGACAGTAAGATCAAGCTGGTCTGTCAAAATATAATAGAGACAGTAGATCTCGCTGGTCTGTGATAATAATAGTAGATACAGTAGATCTACCTGGTCTGTCATAATATTTTAGAGACAGTAGATCTAGCTGGTCTTTCATAATATAATAGCGACAGTTGATCTAGCTGGTCTGTCATAATATAATAGAGACAGTAGTTCTAGCTGGTCTGTCATAATATAAGAGACAGTAGATCTTGCTGGTCTGTGATAATACAATAGAGACAGTAGATCTACCTGGTCTGTCATAATATAATAGAGACAGTAGATCAAGCTGGTCTGTCAAAATATAATAGAGACAGTAGATCTACCTGGTCTGAAATAATATAATAGACACAGTAGATATAGCTGGTCTGTCATAATATAATAGAGACAGTAGATCAAGCTGGTCTGTCAAAATATAACAGAGACAGTAGTTCTAGCTGGTCTGTCATAATATAATACACAGTAGATCTAGCTGGTCTGTCATAATATAACAGAGACAGTAGATCTAGCTGGTCTGTCATAATATAATAGAGACAGTAGATCTTCCTGGTCTGTCAAAATATAATAGAGACAGTAGATCTAGCTGGTCTGTCATAATATAATAGAGACAGTAGATCTAGCTGGTCTGTCATAATACAATAGAGACAGTAGATCTACCTGGTCTGTCATAATATTTTAGAGACAGGAGATCTAGCTGGTGTGTCATACAATAGAGACAATAGATCAAGCTGGTCTGTCAAAATATAACAGAGACAGTCGTTCTAGCTGGTGTGTCATATTATAATAGAGACAGTAGATCTAGCTGGTCTGTCATAATATAATAGAGACAGTAGATCTAGCTGATCTGTCATAATACAATAGAGACAGTAGATCTACCTGGTCTGTCATAATATAATAGAGACAGTAGATCTAGCTGGTCTGTCATATTATAAAGAGACAGTAGATCAAGCTGGTATGTCATAATATAATAGAGACAGTAGATCTAGCTGGTATGTCATAATATAATAGAGACAGTAGATCAAGCTGGTCTGTCAAAATATAATAGAGACGGTAGATCTAGCTGGTCTGTCATAATATAATAGAGGCAGTAGACCTAGCTGGTCTGTCATAATATAATAGGACAGTAGACCAAGCTGGTCTGTCAAAATATAACAGAGACAGTAGTTCTAGCTGGTCTGTCATAATATAATAGAGACAGTAGATCTAGCTGGTCTGTCATAATATAATAGAGACAGTAGATCTAGCTGGTATGTCACAATATAATAGAGACAATAGATCAAGCCTGTTTGTCAAAATATAACAGACAGTAGATCTAGCTGGTCTGTCATAATATAATAGAGACAGTAGATCTAGCTGGTCTGTCATAATATAATAGAGATAGTAGATCCAGCTGGTCTGTGATAATACAATAGAGACAGTAGATCTACCTGGTCTGTCATAATATTTTAGAGACAGTAGATCTAGCTGATCTGTCATAATACAATAGAGACAGTAGATCTTGCTGGTCTGTCAAAATATAATAGAGACAGTAGATCTATCTGATCTGTCATAATACAATAGAGACAGTAGATCTACCTGGTCTGTCATAATATAATAGAGACAGTAGATCAAGCTGGTCTGTCAAAATATAATACAGACAGTAGATCTAGCTGGTCTGTCATAATATAATAGAGACAGTAGATCTACCTGGTCTGTGATAATACAATAGAGACAGTAGATCTACCTGGTCTGTCATAATATTTTAGAGACAGTAGATCTAGCTGATCTGTCATAATACAATAGAGACAGTTGATCTTGCTGGTCTGTCATAATATAATGGAGACAGTAGATCTAGCTGGTCTGTCATATTATAATAGAGAGTAGATCTTGCTGGTCTGTCATAATATAATATAGACAGTAGATCTAGCTGATCTGTCATAATACAATAGAGACAGTAGTTCTAGCTGGTCTGTGATAATACAATAGAGACAGTAGATCTAGCTGGTCTGTCATAATATAATAGACAGTAGATCTAGCTGGTCTGTCATAATACAATAGAGACAGTAGATCTACCTGGTCTGTCATAATATAATAGAGACAGTAGATCTAGCTGGTCTGTCATATTATAATAGAGACAGTAGATCTAGCTGGTATGTCATAATATAATAGAGACAGTAGATCTAGCTGGTATGTCATAATATAATAGAGACAGTAGATCAAGCTGGTCTGTCAAAATATAATAGAGACAGTAGATCTAGCTGGTCTGTCATAATATAATAGAGGCAGTAGACCTAGCTGGTCTGTCATAATATAATAGAGACAGTAGACCAAGCTGGTCTGTCAAAATATAACAGAGACAGTAGTTCTAGCTGGTCTGTCATAATATAATAGAGACAGTAGATCTAGCTGGTCTGTCATAATATAATAGAGACAGTAGATCTAGCTGGTATGTCATAATATAATAGAGACAATAGATCAAGCCTGTTTGTCAAAATATAACAGACAGTAGATCTAGCTGGTCTGTCATAATATAATAGAGACAGTAGATCTAGCTGGTCTGTCATAATATAATAGAGATAGTAGATCCAGCTGGTCTGTGATAATACAATAGAGACAGTAGATCTACCTGGTCTGTCATAATATTTTAGAGACAGTAGATCTAGCTGATCTGTCATAATACAATAGAGACAGTAGATCTTGCTGGTCTGTCAAAATATAATAGAGACAGTAGATCTATCTGATCTGTCATAATACAATAGAGACAGTAGATCTACCTGGTCTGTCATAATATAATAGAGACAGTAGATCAAGCTGGTCTGTCAAAATATAATACAGACAGTAGATCTAGCTGGTCTGTCAAAATATAATAGAGACAGTAGATCTTGGTCTTTCATAATATAATAGCGACAGTAGATCTAGCTGGTCTGTCATAATATTATAGAGACAGTAGATATAGCTGGTCTGTCATAATTTAATAGAGACGGTAGATCTAGCTGGTCTGTCATAATACAATAGAGACAGTAGATCTTGCTGGTCTGTCAAAATATAACAGAGACAGTAGATCTAGCTGGTCTGTCATAATATAATAGAGACAGTAGATCTACCAGGTCTGTCAAAATATAACAGAGACAGTAGATCTAGCTGGTCTGTCATAATATAATAAAGACAGTAGATCTAGCTGGTCTATCAAAGTATAACAGAGACAGTAGATCAAGCTGGTCTGTCAAAATATAATAGAGACAGTAGATCTCGCTGGTCTGTGATAATACAATAGATACAGTAGATCTACCTGGTCTGTCATAATATTTTAGAGACAGTAGATCTAGCTGGTCTTTCATAATATAATAGCGACAGTTGATCTAGCTGGTCTGTCATAATATAATAGAGACAGTAGTTCTAGCTGGTCTGTCATAATATAAGAGACAGTAGATCTTGCTGGTCTGTGATAATACAATAGAGACAGTAGATCTACCTGGTCTGTCATAATATAATAGAGACAGTAGATCAAGCTGGTCTGTCAAAATATAATAGAGACAGTAGATCTACCTGGTCTGAAATAATATAATAGACACAGTAGATATAGCTGGTCTGTCATAATATAATAGAGACAGTAGATCAAGCTGGTCTGTCAAAATATAACAGAGACAGTAGTTCTAGCTGGTCTGTCATAATATAATACACAGTAGATCTAGCTGGTCTGTCATAATATAACAGAGACAGTAGATCTAGCTGGTCTGTCATAATATAATAGAGACAGTAGATCTTCCTGGTCTGTCAAAATATAATAGAGACAGTAGATCTAGCTGGTCTGTCATAATATAATAGAGACAGTAGATCTAGCTGGTCTGTCATAATACAATAGAGACAGTAGATCTACCTGGTCTGTCATAATATTTTAGAGACAGGAGATCTAGCTGGTGTGTCATACAATAGAGACAATAGATCAAGCTGGTCTGTCAAAATATAACAGAGACAGTCGTTCTAGCTGGTGTGTCATATTATAATAGAGACAGTAGATCTAGCTGGTCTGTCATAATATAATAGAGACAGTAGATCTAGCTGATCTGTCATAATACAATAGAGACAGTAGATCTACCTGGTCTGTCATAATATAATAGAGACAGTAGATCTAGCTGGTCTGTCATATTATAATAGAGACAGTAGATCTAGCTGGTATGTCATAATATAATAGAGACAGTAGATCTAGCTGGTATGTCATAATATAATAGAGACAGTAGATCAAGCTGGTCTGTCAAAATATAATAGAGACAGTAGATCTAGCTGGTCTGTCATAATATAATAGAGGCAGTAGACCTAGCTGGTCTGTCATAATATAATAGAGACAGTAGACCAAGCTGGTCTGTCAAAATATAACAGAGACAGTAGTTCTAGCTGGTCTGTCATAATATAATAGAGACAGTAGATCTAGCTGGTCTGTCATAATATAATAGAGACAGTAGATCTAGCTGGTATGTCATAATATAATAGAGACAATAGATCAAGCCTGTTTGTCAAAATATAACAGACAGTAGATCTAGCTGGTCTGTCATAATATAATAGAGACAGTAGATCTAGCTGGTCTGTCATAATATAATAGAGATAGTAGATCCAGCTGGTCTGTGATAATACAATAGAGACAGTAGATCTACCTGGTCTGTCATAATATTTTAGAGACAGTAGATCTAGCTGATCTGTCATAATACAATAGAGACAGTAGATCTAGCTGGTCTGTCATAATATAATAGAGATAGTAGATCCAGCTGGTCTGTGATAATACAATAGAGACAGTAGATCTACCTGGTCTGTCATAATATTTTAGAGACAGTAGATCTAGCTGATCTGTCATAATACAATAGAGACAGTAGATCTTGCTGGTCTGTCAAAATATAATAGAGACAGTAGATCTATCTGATCTGTCATAATACAATAGAGACAGTAGATCTACCTGGTCTGTCATAATATAATAGAGACAGTAGATCAAGCTGGTCTGTCAAAATATAATACAGACAGTAGATCTAGCTGGTCTGTCATAATATAATAGAGACAGTAGATCTACCTGGTCTGTGATAATACAATAGAGACAGTAGATCTACCTGGTCTGTCATAATATTTTAGAGACAGTAGATCTAGCTGATCTGTCATAATACAATAGAGACAGTAGATCTTGCTGGTCTGTCATAATATAATGGAGACAGTAGATCTAGCTGGTCTGTCATATTATAATAGAGAGTAGATCTTGCTGGTCTGTCATAATATAATATAGACAATAGATCTAGCTGATCTGTCATAATACAATAGAGACAGTAGTTCTAGCTGGTCTGTGATAATACAATAGAGACAGTAGATCTAGCTGGTCTGTCATAATATAATAGACAGTAGATCTAGCTGGTCTGTCATAATATAATAGAGACAGTAGATCTAGCTGGTCTGTCATAATATAATAGAGACAGTAGCTATAGCTGGTCTGTCATAGTATAATAGAGACAGTAGATCTAGCTGATCTGTCATAATATAATAGAGACAGTAGATCTAGCTGGTATGTCATAATATAATAGAGACAATAGATCAAGCCTGTTTGTCAAAATATAACAGACAGTAGATCTAGCTGGTCTGTCATAATATAATAGAGACAGTAGATCTAGCTGGTCTGTCATAATATAATAGAGATAGTAGATCCAGCTGGTCTGTGATAATACAATAGAGACAGTAGATCTACCTGGTCTGTCATAATATTTTAGAGACAGTAGATCTAGCTGATCTGTCATAATACAATAGAGACAGTAGATCTTGCTGGTCTGTCAAAATATAATAGAGACAGTAGATCTATCTGATCTGTCATAATACAATAGAGACAGTAGATCTACCTGGTCTGTCATAATATAATAGAGACAGTAGATCAAGCTGGTCTGTCAAAATATAATACAGACAGTAGATCTAGCTGGTCTGTCATAATATAATAGAGACAGTAGATCTACGTGGTCTGTGATAATACAATAGAGACAGTAGATCTACCTGGTCTGTCATAATATTTTAGAGACAGTAGATCTAGCTGATCTGTCATAATACAATAGAGACAGTAGATCTTGCTGGTCTGTCATAATATAATGGAGACAGTAGATCTAGCTGGTCTGTCATATTATAATAGAGAGTAGATCTTGCTGGTCTGTCATAATATAATATAGACAGTAGATCTAGCTGATCTGTCATAATACAATAGAGACAGTAGATCTAGCTGGTCTGTGATAATACAATAGAGACAGTAGATCTAGCTGGTCTGTCATAATATAATAGACAGTAGATCTAGCTGGTCTGTCATAATATAATAGAGACAGTAGATCAAGCTGGTCTGTCAAAATAATACAGACAGTAGATCTAGCTGGTCTGTCATAATATAATAGAGACAGTAGATCTACCTGGTCTGTGATAATACAATAGAGACAGTAGATCTACCTGGTCTGTCATAATATTTTAGAGACAGTAGATCTAGCTGATCTGTCATAATACAATAGAGACAGTAGATCTTGCTGGTCTGTCATAATATAGTAGAGACAGTAGATCTAGCTGGTCTGTCAAAATAGAATAGAGACAGTAGATCTCGCTGGTCTGTCATAATATAGTAGAGACAGTAGATCTCGCTGGTCTGTCATAATATAATAGAGACAGTAGATCTAGCTGGTCTGTCATAATATAATAGAGACAGTAGATCTAGCTGGTCTGTCATAATATAATAGAGACAGTAGATCTAGCGGGTCTGTCAAATTATAATAGAGACATTAGATCTAGCTGGTGTGTCATAATATAATAGAGGCAATAGATCTAGCTGGTATGTCATAATACAAGACAGACAGTAGATCTAGCTGGTCTGTCATAATATAATAGCGACCGTAGATCTCCCTGGTCTGTCATAATATAATAGAGACAGTAGATATAGCTGGTCTGTCAGAATATAATAGAGACAGTAGATCTAGCTGGTCTGTCATATTATAATAGAGACAGTTGATCTAGCTGGTCTGTCATAATATAATAGAGACAGTAGATCTTGCTGGTCTGTCAAATTATAATAGAGACAATAGACCTAGCTGGTCTGTCATAATATAATAGAGACAGTAGATCTAGCTGGTCTGTCATAATATAATAGAGAGAGTAGATCTACCTGTTCTGTCAAAATATAATAGAGACAGTAGATCTAGCTGGTCTGTCAAATTGTAATAGAGACAATAGATCTAGCTGGTCTGTCATAATATAATAGAGACAGTAGATCTACCTGGTCTGTCATAATATAATAGAGACAGTAGATCTACCTGGTCTGTCAAAATATAATAGAGGCAGTAGATCTCGCTGGTGTGTCATATTATAATAGAGAGTGAAGATCAACCTGTTCTGTCAAAATATAATAGAGAAAGTAGATCTAGCTGGTCTGTCATAATATAATAGAGACAGTATATCTACCTGGTCTGTCAAAATATAATAGAGACAGATTATCTAGTTGGTCTGTAATAACATGATAGAGACAGTAGATCTCGCTGGTCTGTCAAAATAGAATAGAGACAGTAGATTTCGCTGGTCTGTCATAATATAGTAGAGACAGTAGATCTAGCTGGTCTGTCATAATATAATAGAGACAGTATATCTACCTGGTCTGTCAAAATATAATGGAGACAGTAGATCTAGCTGGTCTGTCATAATATAATAGAGACAGTAGATCTAGCTGGTCTGTCATAATATAATAGAGATAGTAGATCTAGCTGGTCTGTCATAGTACAATAGAGACAGTAGATCTAGCTGGTCTGTCACAATACAATGGAGACATAGAGACAGATCTAGCTGGTCTGTCATAATATAATAGAGACAGTAGATCTAGCTGGTCTGTCATAGTACAATAGAGACAGTAGATCTAGCTGGTCTGTCACAATACAATGGAGACATAGAGACAGATCTAGCTGGTCTGTCATAATATAATAGAGACAGTAGATCTAGCTGGTCTGTCATAATATAATAGAGACAGTAGATCTACCTGGTCTGTCATAATATAATAGAGATAGTAGATCGAGCTGGTCTGTCATAATATAATAGAGACAGTAGATCTAGCTGGGCTGTCATAGTATAATAGAGACAGTAGATCTAGCTGGTCTGTCATTGTACAATAGAGACAGTAGATCTAGCTGGTCTGTCATAATATAATAGAGACAGTAGATCTAGCTGGTCTGTCATAGTACAATAGAGATAGTAGATCTAGCTGGTCTGTCATAATACAATGGAGACATAGAGACAGATCTAGCTGGTCTGTCATAATATAATAGAGACAGTAGATCTAGCTTGTCTCTCATAATATAATAGAGACAGTAGATCTACCTGGTCTGTCAAAATATAATAGAAGCAGTAGATCTAGCTGGTGTGTCATATTATAATAGAGACAGTAGATCAACCTGTTCTGTCAAAATATAATAGAGAAAGTAGATCTAGCTGGTCTGCCATAATATAATAGAGACAGTGGATCTAGCTGGTCTGTCATAATATAATAGAGACAGTAGATCTAGCTGGTCTGTCATAATATAATAGAGACAGTAGACCTACCTGTTCTGTCAAAATATAATAGAGACAGTGGATCTAGCTGGTCTGTCATAATATAATAGAGACAGATGATCTTGTTGGTCTTTCATAATATAATAGAGACAGTAGATCTAGCTGGTCTGTCATAATATAATACAGACAGTAGGTCTACCTGGTCTGTCATAATATAATAGAGACAGTGGATCTAGCTGGTCTGTCATAATATAATAGAGACAGTCGATCTAGCTGGTCTGTCATAATATAACAGAGACAGTAGATCTAGCTGGTCTGTCAAATTAGAATAGAGACAGTAGATCTAGCTGGCCTGTCATAATATAATAGAGACAGTAGATCTAGGTGGTCTGTCATAATATAATAGAGACAGTGGATCTAGCTGGTCTGTCATAATATAATACAGACAGTATGTCTACCTGGTCTGTCATAATATAATAGAGACAGTGGATCTAGCTGGTCTGTGATAATATAATAGAGACAGTAGATCTATCTGGTCTGTCATATTATAATAGAGACATAGAGACGGTAGATCTAGCTGGTCTGTCATAATATAATAGAGACAGTAGATCTAGCTGGTCTGTCATAATATAATAGAGACAATAGATCTAGCTGGTCTGTCAAATTAGAATCGAGACAGTAGATCTAGCGTGTCTGTCATAATATAATAGAGACAGTAGATCTAGCGTGTCTGTCATAATATAATAGAGACAGTAGATCTAGCTGGTGTGTCATATTATAATAGAGACAGTAGATCTAGCTGGTCTGTCATAATATGATAGACATAGAGAGAGTAGATTAAGATGGTCTGGCATAATACAATAGAGACAGTAGATCTAGCTGGCCTGTCATAATATAATAGAGACAATAGATCTAGCTGGTCTGTCAAATTAGAATCGAGACAGTAGATCTAGCGTGTCTGTCATAATATAATAGAGACAGTAGATCTAGCTGGTGTGTCATATTATAATAGAGACAGTAGATCTAGCTGGTCTGTCATAATATGATAGACATAGAGAGAGTAGATTTAGCTGGTCTGGCATAATACAATAGAGACAGTAGATCTAGCTGGCCTGTCATAATATAATAGAGACAATAGATCTAGCTGGTCTGTCAAATTAGAATCGAGACTGTAGATCTAGCGTGTCTGTCATAATATAATAGAGACAGTAGATCTAGCGTGTCTGTCATAATATAATAGAGACAGTAGATCAAGCTGGTCTGTCAAAATATAATAGAGACAGTAGATCTAGCTGGTCTGTCATAATATAATAGAGGCAGTAGACCTAGCTGGTCTGTCATAATATAATAGAGACAGTAGACCAAGCTGGTCTGTCAAAATAAAACAGAGACAGTAGTTCTAGCTGGTCTGTCATAATATAATAGAGACAGTAGATCTAGCTGGTGTGTCATATTATAATAGAGACAGTGGATCTAGCTGGTCTGTCATAATATAATAGAGACAGTAGATTTGGCTGGTCTATCATAATATAATAGAGAAAGTAGATCTAGCTGGTCTGTCATATTATAATAGAGACAGTAGATCTAGCTGGTCTGTCAAACTTTAATAGAGACAGTAGATCTAGCTGGTCTGTCATAATATAATAGAGACAGATGATCTTGTTGGTCTGTCATAATATGATAGACATAGAGAGAGTAGATTTAGCTGGTCTGTCAAAATATAATAGAGACAGTAGATCTAGCTGGTCTATCATAATATAATAGAGACAGTAGATTTGGCTGGTCTATCATAATATAATAGAGAAAGTAGATCTAGCTGGTCTGTCATATTATAATAGAGACAGTAGATCTAGCTGGTCTGTCAAACTTTAATAGAGACAGTAGATCTAGCTGGTCTGTCATAATATAATAGAGACAGATGATCTTGTTGGTCTGTCATAATATGATAGACATAGAGAGAGTAGATTTAGCTGGTCTGTCATAATATAATAGAGACAGTAGATCTAGCTGGTCTGTCAAATTATAATAGACACCGTAGATCTAGCTGGTCTGTCATAAAATAATAGACAGTAGATCTACCTAGTCTGTCAAAATATAATAGAGGCAGTAGATCTAGCTGGTGTGTCATGTTATAATAGAGACAGTAGATCTACCTGGTCTGTCAAAATATAATAGAGACAGTAGATCTAACTGGTCTGTCATAATATAACAGAGACAGTAGATCTAGCGTGTCTGTCATAATATAATAGAGACAGTAGATCTAGCTGGTGTGTCATATTATAATAGAGACAGTAGATCTAGCTGGTCTGTCATAATATAATAGAGACAGATGATCTTGTTGGTCTGTCATAATATGATAGAGACATAGAGAGAGTAGATTTAGCTGGTCTGGCATAATATAATAGAGAAAGTAGATCTAGCTGGTCTGTCATACTATAATAGAGACAGTAGATCTACCTGGTCTGTCAAAATATAATAGAGACAGTAGATCTACCTGGTCTGTCAAAATATAATAGAGACAGTAGATTTCGCTGGTCTATCATAATATAATAGAGACAGTAGATCTAGCTGGTCTGTCATAGTATAATAGAGACAGTAGATCTATCTGGTCTGTCAAAATATAATAGAGACAGTAGATCTAGCTGGTCTGTCAAAATATAATAGAGACAGTAGATCTAGCTGGTCTGTCATAATATAATAGACAGTAGATCTAGCTGGTCTTGTGTACTATAATAGAGACAGTAGATCTAGCTGGTCTGTCATAATATAATAGACACAGTAGATCTACCTGGTCTGTCAAAATATAATAGAGACAGTAGATGTAGCTGGTCAAATCAAATCAAATCAAATGTATTTATATAGCCCTTCGTACATCAGCTGATATCTCAAAGTGCTGTACAGAAACCCAGCCTAAAACCCCAAACAGCAAACAATGCAGGTGTAAAAGCACGGTGGCGAGGAAAACTGGGGACAGCAAGGAGTCATCATGTCAGGTAGTCCTGGGGCATGGTCCTAGGGCTCAGGTCCTCCGAGATAGAGAAAGAAAGAGAGGAGAGAATTAGAGAAGTACACTTAGATTCACACAGGACACCGAATAGGACAGGAGAAGTACTCCAGATATAACAAACTGACCCTAGCCCCCCGACACATAAACTACTGCAGCATAAATACTGGAGGCTGAGACAGGAGGGGTCAGGAGACACTGTGGCCCCATCCGAGGACACCCGGACAGGGCCAAACAGGAAGGATATAGTACCCACTTTGCCAAAGCACAGCCCCCACACCACTAGAGGGATATCTTCAACCACCAACTTACCATCCTGAGACAAGGCCGAGTATAGCCCACAAAGATCTCCGCCACGGTACAACCTAAGGGGTCTGTCATAATATAATAGAGACAGTAGATCTAGCTGGTCTGTCATAATATAATAGAGACAGTAGTATAATAGAGACAGTAGATCTAGCTGGTCTGTCATAATATAATAGACACAGTAGATCTAGCTGGTCTGTCATAATATAATAGAGACAGTAGATCTAGCTGGTCTGTCATAGTATAATAGAGACAGTAGATCTACCTGGTCTGTCAAAATATAATAGAGACAGTAGATCTACCTGGTCTATCATAATATAATAGAGACAGTAGATCTAGCTGGTCTGTCATAGTACAATAAAGACAGTAGATCTACCTGGTCTGTCAAAATATGATAGAGACAGTAGATCTAGCTGGTCTGTCATAGTATAATAGAGACAGTAGATCTAGCTGGTCTGTCATAATGTAATCGATACAGTATATCTACCTGGTCTGTCATAATATAATAGAGACAGTAGATCTAGCTGGTCTGTCATATTATAATAGACACCGTAGATCTAGCTGGTCTGTCATAAAATAATAGACAGTAGATCTACCTAGTCTGTCAAAATATAATAGAGGCAGTAGATCTAGCTGGTGTGTCATGTTATAATAGAGACAGTAGATCTACCTGGTCTGTCAAAATATAATAGAGACAGTAGATCTAACTGGTCTGTCATAATATAACAGAGACAGTAGATCTAGCTGGT
Source organism: Oncorhynchus keta (assembly GCF_023373465.1). Classification (NCBI taxonomy): domain Eukaryota; kingdom Metazoa; phylum Chordata; class Actinopteri; order Salmoniformes; family Salmonidae; genus Oncorhynchus; species Oncorhynchus keta. Next base: position 27,527 of record NW_026279844.1, read on the forward strand.
CTGTCATAGTATAGTAGAGACAGTAGATCTAGCTGGTCTGTCATAGTACAATAGAGACAGTAGATCTAGCTGGTCTGTCATAATATAATAGAGACATAGAGACAGATGATCTTGTTGGTCTGTCATAGTATAATAGAGACATAGAGACAGATGATCTTGTTGGTCTGTCATAATATGATAGAGACAGTATGTCTACCTGGTCTGTCATAATATAATAGAGACAGTAGATCTAGCTGGTCTGTCATAATTTAATAGAGACAGTAGATTTCGCTGGTCTATCATAATATAATAGAGACAGTAGATCTAGCTGGTCTGTCATATTATAATAGAGACAATAGATCTAGCTGGTCTGTCATATTATAATAGACACCATAGATCTACCTGGTCTGTCAAAATATAATACAGGCAGTAGATCTAGCTGATGTGTCATATTATAATAGAGACAGTAGATCTAGCTGGTCTGTCTTATAATAGAGACAGTAGATCTAGCTAGTCTGTCAAAATATAATAGAGACAGTAGATCTAGCTGGTCTGTCATAATATGATAGAGACATAGAGAGAGTAGATTTAGCTGGTCTGGCATAATACAATAGAGAAAGTAGATCTAGCTGGTCTGTCATAATATAATAGACACAGTAGATCTACCTGGTCTGTCAAAATATAATAGAGACAGTAGATCTACCTGGTCTGTCAAAATATAATAGAGACAGTAGATCTAGCTGGTCTGTCATAATATAATAGAGACAGTAGATCTAGCTGGTCTGTCATAATATAGTAGACAGTAGATCTAGCTGGTCTGGTATACTATAATAGAGACAGTAGATCTAGCTGGTCTGTCATAATATAACAGACACAGTAGATCTACTTGGTCTGTCAAAATATAATAGAGACAGTAGATCTAGCTGGTCTGTCATAATATAATAGAGACAGTAGATCTAGCTGGTCTGTCATAATATAATAGACACAGTAGATCTAGCTGGTCTGTCATAATATAATAGACACAGTAGATCTAGCTGGTCTGTCATAATATAATAGAGACAGTAGATCTAGCTGGTCTGTCATAATATAACAGAGACAGTAGATCTAGCTGGTCTGTCATAGTATAATAGAGACATAGAGACAGATGATCTTGTTGGTCTGTCATAATATGATAGAGACAGTGGATCTAGCTGGTCTGTCATAATATAATAGAGACAGTAGATCTACCTGGTCTGTCAAAAATATAATAGAGACAGTAGATCTAGCTGGTCTGTCATAATATAATAGAGACAGTAGATTTGGCTGGTCTATCATAATATAATAGAGAAAGTAGATCTAGCTGGTCTGTCATATTATAATAGAGACAGTAGATCTAGCTGGTCTGTCAAACTTTAATAGAGACAGTAGATCTAGCTGGTCTGTCATAATATAATAGAGACAGTAGATCTAGCTGGTCTGTCAAATTATAATAGACACCGTAGATCTAGCTGGTCTGTCATAAAATAATAGACAGTAGATCTACCTAGTCTGTCAAAATATAATAGAGGCAGTAGATCTAGCTGGTGTGTCATGTTATAATAGAGACAGTAGATCTACCTGGTCTGTCAAAATATAATAGAGACAGTAGATCTAACTGGTCTGTCATAATATAAAAGAGACAGTAGATCTAGCGTGTCTGTCATAATATAATAGAGATAGTAGATCTAGCTGGTGTGTCATATTATACTAGAGACAGTAGATCTAGCTGGTCTGTCATAATATAATAGAGACAGATGATCTTGTTGGTCTGTCATAATATGATAGAGACATAGAGAGAGTAGATTTAGCTGGTCTGGCATAATACAATAGAGAAAGTAGATCTAGCTGGTCTGTCATACTATAATAGAGACAGTAGATCTACCTGGTCTGTCAAAATATAATAGAGACAGTAGATCTAGCTGGTCTGTCATATTATAATAGAGACAGTAGATCTACCTGGTCTGTCAAAATGTAATAGAGACAGTAGATCTACCTGGTCTGTCAAAATATAATAGAGACAGTAGATTTCGCTGGTCTATCATAATATAATAGAGACATAGAGAGATGATCTTGTTGGTCTGTCATAGTATAAAAGACACATAGAGACAGATGATCTTGTTGGTCTGTCATAATATGATGGAGACAGTAGATCTAGCTGTTCTGTCATAATTTAATAGAGACAGTAGATTTCGCTTGTCTGTCAAAATATAATACAGGCAGTAGATCTAGCTGGTCTGTCAAAATATAATAGAGACAGTAGATCTAGCTAGTCTGTCATAATATAATAGAAACAGATGATCTTGTTGGTCTGTCATAATATGATAGAGACATAGAGAGAGTAGATTTAGCTGGTCTGGCATAATACAATAGAGAAAGTAGATCTAGCTGGTCTGTCATAATATAACAGAGACAGTAGATCTAGCTGGTCTGTCATAGTATAATAGAGACATAGAGACAGATGATCTTGTTGGTCTGTCATAATATGATAGAGACAGTGGATCTAGCTGGTCTGTCATAATATAATAGAGACAGTAGTATAATAGAGACACTAGATCTAGCTGGTCTGTCATAATATAATAGACACAGTAGATCTAGCTGGTCTGTCATAATATAATAGAGACAGTAGATCTAGCTGGTCTGTCATAATATAGTAGAGACAGTAGATCTCGCTGGTCTGTCATGTTATAATAGAGACAGTAGATCTACCTGGTCTGTCAAAATATAATAGAGACTAGTAGATCTAACTGGTCTGTCATAATATAACAGAGACAGTAGATCTAGCTGTGTCTATCATAATATAACAGAGACAGTAGATCTAGCTGGTGTGTCATATTATAATAGAGACAGTAGATCTAGCTGGTCTGTCATAATATAATAGAGACAGATGATCTTGTTGGTCTGTCATAATATGATAGAGACATAGAGAGAGTAGATTTAGCTGGTCTGGCATAATACAATAGAGACAGTAGATCTAGCTGGTGTGTCATATTATAATAGAGACAGTAGATCTAGCTGGTCTGTCAAAATAGAATAGAGACAGTAGATCTAGCTGGTCTGTCATAATATAATAGAGACAGTAGATCTACCTGGTCTGTCAAAATATAATAGAGACAGTAGATCTAGCTGGTCTGTCAAAATAGAATAGAGACAGTAGATCTAGCTGGTCTGTCATAATATAATAGAGACAATAGATCTAGCTGGTCTGTCAAAATAGAATAGAGACAGTAGATCGAGCTGGTCTGTCATAATATAATAGAGACAATAGATCTAGCTGGTCTGTCATAATATAATAGAGACAGTAGATCTAGCTGGTCTGTCATAATATAATAGAGACAATAGATCTAGCTGGTCTGTCAAAATAGAATAGAGACAGTAGATCGAGCTGGTCTGTCATAATATAATAGAGACAGTAGATCTACCTGGTCTGTCATAATGTAATCGAGACAATAGATCTAGCTGGTCTGTCAAAATAGAATAGAGACAGTAGATCTAGCTGGTCTGTCATAATATAATAGAGACAATAGATCTAGCTGGTCTGTCAAAATAGAATAGAGACAGTAGATCGAGCTGGTCTGTCATAATATAATAGAGACAGTAGATCTACCTGGTCTGTCATAATATAATAGAGACAGTGGATCTAGCTGGTCTGTCATAATATAATAGATACAGTAGATCTAGCTGGTCTGTCATAATATAACAGAGACAGTAGATCTAGCTGGTCTGTCATAATATAATAGAGACAATAGATCTACCTGGTCTGTCATAATATAATAGAGACAATAGATCTAGCTGGTCTGTCAAAATAGAATAGAGACAGTAGATCTAGCTGGTCTGTCATAATATAATAGAGACAGTAGATCTACCTGGTCTGTCATAATATAATAGAAACAGTAGATCTAGCTGGTCTGTCATAATATAATAGAGACAGATGATCTTGTTGGTCTGTCATAATATGATAGAGACATAGAGACAGTAGATCTAGCTGGTCTGTCATAATATAATAGAGACAATAGATCTACCTGGTCTGTCATAATATAATAGAGACAATAGATCTAGCTGGTCTGTCATAATATAATAGAGACAACAGATCTAGCTGGTCTGTCAAAATAGAATAGAGACAGTAGATCTAGCTGGTCTGTCATACTATAATAGAGACAGTAGATCTACCTGGTCTGTCAAAATATAATAGAGACAGTAGATCTAGCTGGTCTGTCATAATATAATAGAGACAGTAGATCTACCTGGTCTGTCAAAATATAATAGAGACAGATGATCTTGTTGGTCTGTCATAATATGATAGAGACATCGAGACAGTAGATTTAGCTGGTCTATCATAATATAATAGAGAAAGTAGATCTAGCTGGTCTGTCATAATATAATAGAGACAGTAGATCTAGCTGGTCTGTCAAACTATAATAGAGACAGTAGATCTAGCTGGTCTGTCATAATATAATAGAGACAGTAGATCTAGCTGGTCTGTCAAATTATAATAGACACCGTAGATCTAGCTGGTCTGTCATAAAATAATAGACAGTAGATCTACCTGGTCTGTCAAAATATAATAGAGGCAGTAGATCTAGCTGGTGTGTCATGTTATAATAGAGACAGTAGATCTACCTGGTCTGTCAAAATATAATAGAGACAGTAGATCTAACTGGTCTGTCATAATATAAAAGAGACAGTAGATCTAGCTGGTCTGTCATAATATAATAGAGATAGTAGATCTAGCTGGTCTGTCATAATATATAGAGACAGTAGATCTAGCTGGTCTGTCATAATATAATAGAGACAGTAGATCTTGCTGGTCTGTCATAAATGATAGAGAATAGAGACAGTAGATTTAGCTGGTCTGTCATAATATAATAGAGAAAGTAGATCTAGCTGGTCTGTCATAATATAATAGAGACAGTAGATCTAGCTGGTCTGTCAAAATATAATAGAGACAGTAGATCTAGCTGGTCTGTCATAATATAATAGAGACAGTAGATCTACCTGGTCTGTCAAAATATAATAGAGACAGTAGATCTAGCTGGTCTGTCAAAATATAATAGAGACAGTAGATCTAGCTGGTCTGTCATAATATAATAGAGACATAGAGAGATAGATCTAGCTGGTCTGTAATAGTAATAAAAGACACATAGAGACAGATGATCTTAGCTGGTCTGTCATAATATAATAGAGACAGTAGATCTAGCTGGTCTGTCATAATTTAATAGAGACAGTAGATCTAGCTGGTCTGTCAAAATATAATAGAGACAGTAGATCTAGCTGGTCTGTCATAATATAATAGAGACAGATGATCTTGTCTGGTCTGTCATAATATGATAGAGACATAGAGACAGTAGATTTAGCTGGTCTGTCATAATATAATAGAGACAGTAGATCTAGCTGGTCTGTCATAATATAATAGAGACAGTAGATCTAGCTGGTCTGTCATAATATAATAGAGACATAGAGACAGATGATCTTGTTGGTCTGTCATAATATAATAGAGACAGTAGATCTAGCTGGTCTGTCATAATATAATAGAGACAGTAGATCTAGCTGGTCTGTCAAAATATAATAGAGACAGTAGATCTAGCTGGTCTGTCATAATATAATAGAGACAGTAGATCTAGCTGGTCTGTCATAATATAATAGAGACAGTAGATCTACCTGGTCTGTCAAAATATAATAGAGACAGTAGATCTAGCTGGTCTGTCATGTTATAATAGAGACAGTAGATCTAGCTGGTCTGTCAAAATATAATAGAGACAGTAGATCTAGCTGGTCTGTCATAATATAATAGAGACAGTAGATCTAGCTGGTCTGTCATAATATAACAGAGACAGTAGATCTAGCTGGTCTGTCATAATATAATAGAGACAGTAGATCTAGCTGGTCTGTCATAATATAATAGAGACAGATGATCTTGTTGGTCTGTCATAATATGATAGACATAGAGAGAGTAGATTTAGCTGGTCTGTCATAATATAATAGAGAAAGTAGATCTAGCTGGTCTGTCATAATATAATAGAGACAGTAGATCTACCTGGTCTGTCAAAATATAATAGAGACAGTAGATCTAGCTGGTCTGTCATATTTTATAATAGAGACAGTAGATCTACCTGGTCTGTCAAAATATAATAGAGACAGTAGATCTAGCTGGTCTGTCAAAATAGAATAGAGACAGTAGATCTAGCTGGTCTGTCATAATATAATAGAGACAATAGATCTAGCTGGTCTGTCAAAATAGAATAGAGACAGTAGATCTAGCTGGTCTGTCATAATATAATAGAGACAATAGATCTAGCTGGTCTGTCATAATATAATAGAGACAGTAGATCTAGCTGGTCTGTCATAATATAATAGAGACAATAGATCTAGCTGGTCTGTCAAAATAGAATAGAGACAGTAGATCGAGCTGGTCTGTCATAATATAATAGAGACAGTAGATCTACCTGGTCTGTCATAATGTAATCGAGACAATAGATCTAGCTGGTCTGTCAAAATAGAATAGAGACAGTAGATCTAGCTGGTCTGTCATAATATAATAGAGACAATAGATCTAGCTGGTCTGTCAAAATAGAATAGAGACAGTAGATCGAGCTGGTCTGTCATAATATAATAGAGACAGTAGATCTACCTGGTCTGTCATAATATAATAGAGACAGTGGATCTAGCTGGTCTGTCATAATATAATAGATACAGTAGATCTAGCTGGTCTGTCATAATATAATAGAGACAGTAGATCTAGCTGGTCTGTCATAATATAATAGAGACAATAGATCTACCTGGTCTGTCATAATATAATAGAGACAATAGATCTAGCTGGTCTGTCAAAATAGAATAGAGACAGTAGATCTAGCTGGTCTGTCATAATATAATAGAGACAGTAGATCTACCTGGTCTGTCATAATATAATAGAAACAGTAGATCTAGCTGGTCTGTCATAATATAATAGAGACAGATGATCTTGTTGGTCTGTCATAATATGATAGAGACATAGAGACAGTAGATCTAGCTGGTCTGTCATAATATAATAGAGACAATAGATCTACCTGGTCTGTCATAATATAATAGAGACAATAGATCTAGCTGGTCTGTCATAATATAATAGAGACAACAGATCTAGCTGGTCTGTCAAAATAGAATAGAGACAGTAGATCTAGCTGGTCTGTCATACTATAATAGAGACAGTAGATCTACCTGGTCTGTCAAAATATAATAGAGACAGTAGATCTAGCTGGTCTGTCATAATATAATAGAGACAGTAGATCTACCTGGTCTGTCAAAATATAATAGAGACAGATGATCTTGTTGGTCTGTCATAATATGATAGAGACATCGAGAGAGTAGATTTAGCTGGTCTGGCATAATACAATAGAGACATTAGATCTAGCTGTTCTGTCATAATATATTAGAGACAGTAGATCTAGCTGGCCTGTCATAATATAATAGAGACAATAGATCTAGCTGGTCTGTCATAATATAATAGAGACAGTAGATCTAGCTGGTCTGTCATAATATAATAGAGACAGTAGATCTAGCTGGTCTGTCAAATTATAATAGACACCGTAGATCTAGCTGGTCTGTCATAAAATAATAGACAGTAGATCTACCTAGTCTGTCAAAATATAATAGAGGCAGTAGATCTAGCTGGTGTGTCATGTTATAATAGAGACAGTAGATCTACCTGGTCTGTCAAAATATAATAGAGACAGTAGATCTAACTGGTCTGTCATAATATAACAGAGACAGTAGATCTAGCGTGTCTATCATAATATAACAGAGACAGTAGATCTAGCTGGTCTGTCATATTATAATAGAGACAGTAGATCTAGCTGGTCTGTCATAATATAATAGAGACAGATGATCTTGCTGGTCTGTCATAATATGATAGAGACATAGAGAGAGTAGATTTAGCTGGTCTGTCATAATATAACAGAGACAGTAGATCTAGCTGGTGTGTCATATTATAATAGAGACAGTAGATCTAGCTGGTCTGTCAAAATAGAATAGAGACAGTAGATCTAGCTGGTCTGTCATAATATAATAGAGACAATAGATCTAGCTGGTCTGTCAAAATATAATAGAGACAGTAGATCTAGCTGGTCTGTCAAAATAGAATAGAGACAGTAGATCTAGCTGGTCTGTCATAATATAATAGAGACAATAGATCTAGCTGGTCTGTCAAAATAGAATAGAGACAGTAGATCGAGCTGGTCTGTCATAATATAATAGAGACAATAGATCTAGCTGGTCTGTCATAATATAATAGAGACAGTAGATCTAGCTGGTCTGTCATAATGTAATAGAGACAATAGATCTAGCTGGTCTGTCAAAATAGAATAGAGACAGTAGATCTAGCTGGTCTGTCATAATATAATAGAGACAATAGATCTACCTGGTCTGTCATAATATAATAGAGACAATAGATCTAGCTGGTCTGTCAAAATAGAATAGAGACAGTAGATCTAGCTGGTCTGTCATAATATAATAGAGACAATAGATCTAGCTGGTCTGTCAAAATAGAATAGAGACAGTAGATCTAGCTGGTCTGTCATAATATAATAGAGACAGTAGATCTACCTGGTCTGTCATAATATAATAGAGACAGTAGATCTAGCTGGTCTGTCATAATATAATAGAGACAGTAGATCTAGCTGGTCTGTCATAATATAATAGAGACAGTAGATCTAGCTGGTCTGTCATAATATAATAGAGACAATAGATCTACCTGGTCTGTCATAATATAATAGAGACAATAGATCTAGCTGGTCTGTCAAAATAGAATAGAGACAGTAGATCTAGCTGGTCTGTCATAATATAATAGAGACAGTAGATCTACCTGGTCTGTCATAATATAATAGAAACAGTAGATCTAGCTGGTCTGTCATAATATAATAGAGACAGATGATCTTGTTGGTCTGTCATAATATGATAGAGACATAGAGACAGTAGATCTAGCTGGTCTGTCATAATATAATAGAGACAATAGATCTACCTGGTCTGTCATAATATAATAGAGACAATAGATCTAGCTGGTCTGTCAAAATAGAATAGAGACAGTAGATCTAGCTGGTCTGTCATAATATAATAGAGACAACAGATCTAGCTGGTCTGTCATAATATAATAGAGACAGTAGATCTACCTGGTCTGTCAAAATATAATAGAGACAGTAGATCTAGCTGGTCTGTCATAATATAATAGAGACAGTAGATCTACCTGGTCTGTCAAAATATAATAGAGACAGATGATCTTGTTGGTCTGTCATAATATGATAGAGACATCGAGAGAGTAGATTTAGCTGGTCTGGCATAATACAATAGAGACATTAGATCTAGCTGTTCTGTCATAATATATTAGAGACAGTAGATCTAGCTGGCCTGTCATAATATAATAGAGACAATAGATCTAGCTGGTCTGTCATAATATAATAGAGACAGTAGATCTAGCTGGTCTGTCATAATATAATAGAGACAGTAGATCTAGCTGGTCTGTCATAATATAATAGAGACAGTAGATCTATCTGGTCTGTCATAATATAATAGACAGTAGATCTACCTGGTCTGTCAAAGTATAATAGAGACAGTAGATCTAGCTGGTTTGTCATAATATAATAGAGACGGTAGATCTAGCTGGTCTCTCATAATATAATAAAGACAGTAGATCGAGCTGGTCTGTCATAATATAATAGAGACAGTAGATCTACCTGGTCTGTCAAAATATAATAGACAGTAGATCTAGCTGGTCGGTCATAATATAATAGAGACAGTAGATCTATCTGGTCTGTCATAATATAATAGAGACAGTCGATCTACCTGGTCTGTCAAAGTAGAATAGAGACAGTAGATCTAGCTGGTCTGTCATAATATAATAGAGACAATAGATCTAGCTGGTCTGTCATAATATAATAGAGACAGTAGATCTAGCTGGTCTGTCATAATATAATAGAGACAATAGATCTAGCTGGTCTGTCAAAATAGAATAGAGACAGTAGATCGAGCTGGTCTGTCATAATATAATAGAGACAGTAGATCTACCTGGTCTGTCATAATATAATAGAGACAATAGATCTAGCTGGTCTGTCAAAATAGAATAGAGACAGTAGATCTAGCTGGTCTGTCATAATATAATAGAGACAATAGATCTAGCTGGTCTGTCAAAATAGAATAGAGACAGTAGATCTAGCTGGTCTGTCATAATATAATAGAGACAGTAGATCTAGCTGGTCTGTCATAATATAATAGAGACAGTAGATCTAGCTGGTCTGTCATAATATAATAGAGACAGTAGATCTAGCTGGTCTGTCATAATATAATAGAGACAATAGATCTAGCTGGTCTGTCAAAATAGAATAGAGACAGTAGATCTAGCTGGTCTGTCATAATATAATAGAGACAGTAGATCTACCTGGTCTGTCATAATATAATAGAAACAGTAGATCTAGCTGGTCTGTCATAATATAATAGAGACAGATGATCTTGTTGGTCTGTCATAATATGATAGAGACATAGAGACAGTAGATCTAGCTGGTCTGTCATAATATAATAGAGACAATAGATCTACCTGGTCTGTCATAATATAATAGAGACAATAGATCTAGCTGGTCTGTCAAAATAGAATAGAGACAGTAGATCTAGCTGGTCTGTCATAATATAATAGAGACAGTAGATCTAGCTGGTCTGTCATAATATAATAGAGACAGTAGATCTAGCTGGTCTGTCATAATATAATAGAGACAGTAGATCTAGCTGGTCTGTCAAAATATAATAGAGATAGAGACAGTAGATCTACCTGGTCTGTCAAAATATAATAGAGACAGATGATCTTGTTGGTCTGTCATAATATGATAGAGACATCGAGAGAGTAGATTTAGCTGGTCTGGCATAATACAATAGAGACATTAGATCTAGCTGTTCTGTCATAATATATTAGAGACAGTAGATCTAGCTGGCCTGTCATAATATAATAGAGACAATAGATCTAGCTGGTCTGTCATAATATAATAGAGACAGTAGATCTAGCTGGTCTGTCATAATATAATAGAGACAATAGATCTAGCTGGTCTGTCAAAATAGAATAGAGACAGTAGATCGAGCTGGTCTGTCATAATATAATAGAGACAGTAGATCTACCTGGTTTGTCATAATATAATAGAGACAGTGGATCTAGCTGGTCTGTCATAATATTTTAGATACAGTAGATCTAGCTGGTCTGTCATAATATAATAGAGACAGTACATCTAGCTGGTCTGTCAAAATAGAATAAAGACAGTAGATCTAGCTGGTCTGTCATAATATAATAGAGACAATAGATCTAGCTGGTCTGTCAAAATAGAATAGAGACAGTAGATCTAGCTGGTCTGTCATAATATAATAGAGACAGTAGATCTACCTGGTCTGTCATAATATAATAGAAACAGTAGATCTAGCTGGTCTGTCATAATATAATAGAGACAGATGATCTTGTTGGTCTGTCATAATATGATAGAGACATAGAGAGAGTAGATTTAGCTGGTCTGGCATAATACAATAGAGAAAGTAGATCTAGCTGGTCTGTCATAATATAATAGAGACAATAGATCTAGCTGGTCTGTCATAATATAATAGAGACAACAGATCTAGCTGGTCTGTCAAAATAGAATAGAGACAGTAGATCTAGCTGGTCTGTCATAATATAATAGAGACAGTAGATCTAGCTGGTCTGTCATAATATAATAGAGACAGTAGATCTAGCTGGTCTGTCATAATATAATAGAGACAGTAGATCTACCTGGTCTGTCAAAATATAATAGAGACAGATGATCTTGTTGGTCTGTCATAATATGATAGAGACATCGAGAGAGTAGATTTAGCTGGTCTGGCATAATAGAATAGAGACAGTAGATCGAGCTGGTCTGTCATAATATAATAGAGACAGTAGATCTACCTGGTTTGTCATAATATAATAGAGACAGTGGATCTAGCTGGTCTGTCATAATATTTTAGATACAGTAGATCTAGCTGGTCTGTCATAATATAACAGAGACAGTACATCTAGCTGGTCTGTCATAGTATAATAGAGACATAGAGACAGATGATCTTGTTGGTCTGTCATAATATAATAGAGACAGTAGATCTAGCTGGTCTGTCAAACTTTAAAAGAGACAGTAGATCTAGCTGGTCTGTCATAATATAATAGAGACAGATGATCTTGTTGGTCTGTCATAATATGATAGAGACATAGAGAGAGTAGATTTAGCTGGTCTGGCATAATACAATAGAGAAAGTAGATCTAGCTGGTCTGTCATAATAGAATAGAGACAGTAGATCTAGCTGGTCTGTCATACTATAATAGAGACAGTAGATCTACCTGGTCTGTCAAAATATAAAAGAGACAGTAGATCTAGCTGGTCTGTCATAATATAATAGAGACAGTAGATCCACCTGGTCTGTCAAAATATAATAGAGACAGATGATCTTGTTGGTCTGTCATAATATGATAGAGACATCGAGAGAGTAGATTTAGCTGGTCTGGCATAATACAATAGAGACATTAGATCTAGCTGTTCTGTCATAATATATTAGAGACAGTAGATCTAGCTGGCCTGTCATAATATAATAGAGACAATAGATCTAGCTGGTCTGTCATAATATAATAGAGACAGTAGATCTAGCTGGTCTGTCATAATATAATAGAGACAGTAGATCTAGCTGGTCTGTCATAATATAATAGAGACAGTAGATCTAGCTGGTCTGTCATAATATAATAGAGACAATAGATCTAGCTGGTCTGTCAATATAATAGAGAATCGAGACAGTAGATCAACCTGGTCTGTCAAAATATAATAGACACAGTAGATCGAGCTGGTCTGTCAAAATATAATAGAGACAGTAGATCTAGCTGGTCTGTCATAAAATAATAGAGGCAGTAGATCTAGCTGGTCTGTCATAAAATAATAGAGACAGTATATCTACCTGGTCTGTCATAATATAATAGAGACAGTATGATCTACCTGGTCTGTCATAATATAATAGAGACAGTAGATCTACCTGGTCTGTCATAATATAATAGAGACAGTAGATCTAGCTGGTCTGTCATAATATAATAGAGACAGTAGATCTAGCTGGTCTGTCATAATATAATAGAGACAGTAGATCTAGCTGGTCTGTCATAATATAATAGAGACAGTAGATCTAGCTGGTCTGTCATAATATAATAGCATAGAGACAGTAGATCTAGCTGGTCTGTCATAATATAATAGAGACATAGAGACAGTAGATCTAGCTGGTCTGTCATAATATAATAGAGACAGTATATCTAGCTGGTCTGTCATAATATAATAGAGACAGTAGATCTCGCTGGTCTGTCATATTATAATAGAGACAATAGATCTAGCTGGTCTGTCATATTATAATAGAAACCCTAGATCTAGCTGGTCTGTCATAAAATAATAGAGACAGTAGATCTACCTGGTCTGTCATAATATAATAGAGACAGTGGATCTAGCTGGTCTGTCATAATATAATAGAGACAGTAGATCTAGCTGGTCTGTCATAATATAATAGAGACAGTAGATCTAGCTGGTCTGTCATTATATAATAGAGACAGTATTTCTACCTGGTCTGTCAAAATATAATAGAGACAGTAGATCTAGCTGGTCTGTCATAATATAATAGAGACAGTAGAGGGCCACCATTGTTCCTGTTCCCAAGAAAGCTAAGGTAACTGAGCTAAACGACTACCGCCCCGTAGCACTCACTTCTGTCATCATGAAGTGCTTTGAGAGACTAGTCAAGGACCATATCACCTCCACCCTACCTGACACCCTAGACCCACTCCAATTTGCTTACCGCCCAAATAGGTCCACAGACGATTTATAGCATGACAAATTCATGATGGTACCTGCCCATTGAACCATATTGCAAATGCACAGTGACTTTGCAAAAGTGAGAAAACATAAACAAATGGACATGATGAAATCAACACAACGAGTGATGGAAAGGTACAACTCTCACTGCTCGGCCATCCTGTGTTCATCTGGCCAGTCAATTTTGCATTTCTGCAGGATTTTTGAGCATGTCAAATTTCTTATGGCATTTGGCCCCTAAAAAAAGTGACTTTTGACTTCCTATGAAATCATATTGAAAATGGGCAAAACATATTCCTTATGCGCATGTAAAAAAAAAAAAAAAAAAAAATGATAATAAAATTGGACAAAAGTATATTCATACAGTTCTTACACATGTGTAATTGACAAAAATATCGAAAGAATTTCGAAAAACGGTCTAGAAAGCACTTTTTTAAGGGGTGATAAGTTTTTGACAAAAAAATCATTTTTTCAAAATGTTGCTTTTGGATGTTGACTTGGGTTACATTTCCAATAAGAAAAAACATGGTGGAGCGGATTCGCCACCTGTTGGATTTTTGTTACAACTGGCAATTGCCATATGGCATTTGCAATACACTTTGCATGAATCAACGCCGAATTGGGTGGTATTGGACAATGTGTATATGGTTTGTCCGATGCCAATGACATCCCATTCATTTTTGTCCAATACAGGGGGTAATTCCCTTACATTACCTTAAGTCATTTATTTTTCAACTGGATTTTACAAAGGTGCATGACATGCAGGCGCTAAAAAGTTGTCAGGAGTGGGTTTCAAACCATGCCTATAGGGGAGTCTGCGACCTGAATTACTTAATGGTTATTTTCAATGCAATCGTGTTTTTACTTTTTCTTTTAGGGTTTAACAAGGTTTCTCACCAATGACTTTAGATGTGGCCAGTTCGATTACCCTGCAGACTTTAAGAGTGTCTTCAGAATATGGCCATTTTGACATGAATTTAAAATTGCCTCAGATAGGACCAAAAAGTGTCTGGAGCTATCCATTTACATTTACATTTAAGTCATTTAGCAGACGCTCTTATCCAGAGCGACTTACAAATTGGTGCATACACCTTATGACAACCAGTGGAACAGCCACTTGCATCTAAATCTTGTTGGGGGGAGAAGGATTACCTACCCTTACTTACCCTATCCTAGGTATTCCTTGAAGAGGTGGGGTTTCAGGTGTCTCCGGAAGGTGGTGATTGACTCCGCTGTCCTGGCGTGGTGAGGAGTTTGTTCCACCATTGGGGGCCAGACTGAACAGTTTTGACTGGGCTTTGCGGGAACTGTACTTCCTCAGTGGAAGGCGAGCAGGCCAGAGGTGGATGAACGCAGTGCCCTTGTTTGGGTTAGGGCCTGATCAGAGCCTGGAGGTACTGAGGTGCCGTAATTCCCTCACATTCCGTAAGCACCATGGTCTTTCAACTGGATGCAAAGGTGCAACTGAAGCCAGTGGAAGAGCGGAGGAGCGGGGTGACGTGAGAGAACTTGGGAAGGTTGAACACCAGACGGGCTGCGGCGTTCTGGATGAGTTGTAGGGGTTTAATGGCACGGCAGGGAGCCCAGCCAACAGCGAGTTGCAGTAATCAAGACGGGAGATGACAAGTGCCTGGATTAGGACCTGCGCCGCTTCCTGTGTGACCGTCAGGGTAAGAGTCACAACAGGTTTCCACATGTGAAAATGGGGGAAATCTTAGCAAATGGCTTAATGGTTATTCATGAGAATCGTGTTGTTGTATTTTTGATGCACAATCGAGAGCATCCTGGCGGGCTGTATCACCGCCTGGTACGGCAACTGCTCCGCCCACAACCGTAAGGCTCTCCAGAGGGTAGTGAGGTCTGCACAACGCATCACCGGGGGCAAACTACCTGCCCTCCAGGACACCTACACCACCCGATGTCACAGGAAGGCCAGAAAAATCATCAAGGACAACAACCACCCGAGCCACTGCCTGTTCACCCCGCTATCATCCAGAAGGCGAGGTCAGTACAGGTGCATCAAAGCTGGGACCGAGAGACTGAAAAACAGCTTCTATCTCAAGGCCATCAGACTGTTAAACAGCCATCACTAACATTGAGTGGCTGCTGCCAACACACTGACTCAACTCCAGCCACTTTAATAATGGAAATTGATGGGAAATGATGTAAAAATATATCACTAGCCACTTTAAACAATGCTACCTAATATAATGTTTACATACCCTACATTATTCGTCTCATATGTATACGTATATACTGTACTCTATATCATCTACTGCATCCTTATGTAATACATGTATCACTAGCCACTTTAACTATGCCACTTTGTTTACATACTCATCTCATATGTATATACTGCACTCAATACCATCTACTGTATCTTGCCTATGCCGCTCTGTACCATCACTCATTCATATATCTTTATGTACATATTCTTTATCCCCTTACACTTGTGTCTATAAGGTAGTAGTTTTGGAATTGTTAGCTAGATTACTTGTTGGTTATTACTGCATTGTCGGAACTAGAAGCACAAGCATTTCGCTACACTCGCATTAACATCTGCTAACCATGTGTATGTGACAAATAAAATTTGATTTGATTTGAGTGTATCATGGGATCTCACCTGAAATCTGTGGCTTGACTACAAACCTGTAACCTATGCTAGTGTGGCCTATAGAGCTATAAGGATGGATAACCAGGTGTGTAAAGGTGTGAGGTGGGATCCTATCCCAAATGGACAACTAATCCCTATGTACTTGTGGAGATCTGAGAGGATATGATTGGTATAAGAAACACGACTAAACTTCCACCTCAGGAGGGGTCAAAAAAATTCAATTTTACACAAAACAACCAATAACATGTAAAACCAACTCAGAAATCCATAACAAATGGATTCTTGATTAAAAAAAAATCTCCTAGACTAAATCCAGTACAAGTCAGCTACTCAGTAAACATAGTCTCTGTGACTCGTAAATGTGTTTTTTACCTCAGCTAGCATCAAGCTAACATATACTCTCACTCAATGTAAATCACCTTCTTCTCTCACTCAGTTCGACACAAAGCCAAAACAAAACCTTTCCTAACGTGATAATATCTTGACAAAGTTGTTAAATAGCATGGTATTACATATTGTGTATATATTTGAACGTTTGAAGTGCTGTTACATACCTGTAATAGTAAAAAAACAGACACAGTTTTACCTCTGTAAAGTTCTGGTCCTTATTCTGCAGAATGGTGAGCGCTTGGCCAAAACTTGCTGTTTCTCCTGCTACAACAGTGCAACATCGCCATCTATTGGCCTGATGGACTGCTGACGATAAAGTATGTAGAAAATACAATTTAGATACATTAAGACAAATACAGAAACAATTAGGGGAGATAAATAATAAATGGGTGTCTGTTTTTAGTTACTTTGTTTTCAACCCATTACACATGCACAATCGTACATGTGCATTTAAAACATTATTAAGAACCTTGAGTGTGGAACTGCAGGGCGTTTACGCAAAAATCACATGAATTTCACATGTGAACACGGGACGTGTTCCAAAAACATGTTTTCATGTAATCTTATGTGAAGATAATGTGATAACATGTAAAGCAACATGTGATTACATTAAACTACACATGAAAATGTGATCACATTGTGTTCCAAAACATGTTTTCACATGATTTCACATAAAATGTCAGTTGAAATCATGTGGTTTTTCAGTAAGGGCAGGAATATAAGATGCATTTTGATGTTATGTTTGATGTTACATGATCTTGAAAATGCAATGTTCTTTGAGGTTCTTCCATGTTCCTTTCCATGTATTTTCCATTTTATTTTCCCTCAGTCCTTTTCACTTTCCTTGGCAAAACAAGCTCTGTCCCCGTCAAGACTTATTCAGCTTCTGATGGATTTTAAAACAATTCAACAAATAGTTTTATAATGACGAGTAGACCCAACTAAACACCCTGGATTCTTTACACACACATTGAAAGGCAAAAATCTCCAATTTGGACTCATCAGACCAAAGGACAGATTTCCACCAGTCTAAGGTCCATTGCTCGTGTTTCTTGGCCCAAGCAAGTCTCTTCTTATTATTGGAGTCTGTCCTCTAGTAGTGGTTTCAATGGAGCAATTTGACCATGAAGGCCTGATTCATGCAGTCTCCTATGAACAGTGCATGTTGAGATGTGTGTGTTTCTTGAACTCTGTGAAGAATTTATTTGGGCTCCAATCTGAGGTGCAGTTAACTCTACTGAACTTATCCTCTGCAGCAAAGGTAACTCTGGGTCTTCCTCATGAGAGCCAGTTTCATCATAGCGCTTCATGGTTTTTGCGACTGCACTAGAAGAATCTTTCAAAGTTCTTGACATTTTCCGTATTGACTCACCTTCATGACTTAAGTAACAATGTTGTTTCTCTTTGCTTATTTGAGCGGTTCTTGGCATAATATGGACTTGGTCTTTTACCAAATAGGGCTATCTTCTGTAAACCATCCCTACCTTATCACAACACATCCTATTTGCTCAAATGCTTTAAGAAGGAAAGAAATTCCACAAATTAACTTTTAAGAAGGTACACCTGTTAATTGCAAAACATTCCAGGAGACTACCTCATGAAAAGGTTTGAGAAAATGCCAAGAGTGTGCAAAGTGGTCAAGGAAAAGGATGGCTACTTCAAAGATTCTCAAATATAAAATATATTTTGATTTGTTTAACACTTTTCTTACTACGTGATTCCAATTGTGCTATTTCATAGTTTTGATGTCTTCACTATTATTCTAAAATGTAAACAATTGTAAAAATAAAGAAAAACCCTTAAATGAGTAGGTGTGTCCAGACTTTTGACTGGTACTGTATATATTGTGATATTGAAAATATGTTACAAGCCCAGGGTGCAGAGCTTTTGGAGACTTACCCAGAAAGACTCACAGCTTTAATCGCTGCCAACTTATCCTCTGCAGCAAAGGTAACTCTGGGTCTTCCTCATGAGAGCCAGTTTCATCATAGTGAATGGCTAAGCACATATACATTGTCCAATCAACATCCACACATTGATTTCATTCTTCAGGTCTTTATTCAAACACAAACACACTTGGAATAAAATGCTCTTTCAGTGTGTTGTTGCAGGATGTGCAATGTTCAAAAGAGTGTGAGAGATTAGCATTAATGTGTGTGTATGTGTGTGGGTTCAAGTTTGGACAGTCGTACATATGCAAATAGGCAAGATTGTAAATTTCAGGACCATGGACAGCAGCAATATTGGCATAGCGATATCTGTCATTCAGCACCACATGACAGTAAACAGCAGCCATCTCGTGTGAGGTTGGCACTGGGGAAATTCCATGTAATGAGAAACGAGGCCTAGGAGGCAAAAACACTGAAGGAGAAGACTCCCACAGGAACTCTATGCTAAACTGTTCTGCCACATTAATTTCAAATGTTACATCTTTCGATTTGTAAATAATAGGGAATACATCTGCAAATAAATGAAACTGATTATTCAAACGACACTACAGCTTTAGTGTGTCTGTGCATCATAGGTACAATTGTAAGAAATTCCGTTCTCAAATTTCTGGTTAATGTGAGAAGCAAAATGATAAACACCTGTTAGACGATTACAATGCGGACTGTCATGCATTTTTACTATTACCAACAAGACAACGAAGTGATACGTGTCATGGAGACTTACAACGGACACTTTCCTAACACCAAAAAGTTCCCACGCTGAGCGATACTGTTTAGTACACTATTATTCATACAATCCAAGTCATACGTTTATTGTCATTCATACTCTTATTTTTAACCAAATATCTTTTCAAAAGTATCCATTGTGGCAATTCCGAGCTTGGAAAAATATTGGAATAATGTGCTTAAGGGGACTGACACTCAAGCCGCACAACAGGATAACACAACAACCACATTTACAATTGACAATCATTGCTTTAAATGGATGTGGTTGATAGATTTGTATAGGCATATATAAACAATGTATTTAACTTGTAAACCAAGGTTGGATTAGTTGGTCTAAGCAACATGCACCTGGATAATCGGGTCATGAATCTGGACGGGCTCCTACATCCTCATATACACATTATGACATAATAAAGAGTTTAATGTTTCACGAAATAAAGACATAGAAGCATACCCAATTATACAGGTTCTACACATTCCATTTCTCCATGGAAATAGAATGTAAACATTCTATTTTGCGCCAAACATCGCCAACAACTCAATTCTAAGTGCAGCATATTGGAGGACTCCAGCCATTGATCATTTGCGACTTTAAGTCATTCCTGTTATCTCTAGAGCATCTCGTATATCTATAGCGCTGCATTTCTTCCCCATCTTACCATGGATAGGGTTTGGTGCATTCCGGAGTTCACTTATGGTCCCACAAAGGTAATCTTAGGAGAAATACATTTTAGCATACTGTAAATGCCTGTGCATAATGTGCATAACAAAGCATCATTATTTTCATGATCTTCAAAGGAATTCTGTAGAAGCAGCCTTTATTTTCAGACTCTGCAGGCCTGCTGGGAGGAAACATATTACAATAAACAGGTAAGATTCATCCCACAAAAACATAAACAACAGAAACAGAGTTGTATTTCAAGACAGTTTAGAGAAGGTGGTCATAATAGTTCTTCCTATCACTTGCAAATTGTGAGGCATGAGCAGTTGTGAAATGTTGCGAGAGGCCCTTCTGAAAGCACATGATATGGTATTTCGTGGCATGGTCTCACACCTTACCTCATCTTGTAGAAGAAGCTCATGGTCCATTATCTGCTGCTCCAGAGTCAAGGCCAGGTCCCGCCCCATGTCACCACAGAGCACATGAGCAACTGGCTGGTGTCTCAGGGCAAAAAATCCCTTAGGGAGAGGTGAGTACCACGTCAGTACTCACCTTTACTGCCATTCCCTGCCACCAGCAGCACTCCAGGAGATGTGGGTAAAATAAACAACAGAAAAATCAGAAGCCAGGAAAGTTGAATTGCTCTGAGTTTTATTTGAAGGGTGTGGAATGAAACCCTGGAGGAGGGAAACGACCTCGCTCGGCTGGTAAGAGAATGAGAGTTAGAGACATACCACAAGTTAGTGAGCTCTACTAGCCTTTCAACAACGAGTAAGCACAGCAGAATAGATCTGTTGTGAAATTACACTAATGCGACTTCCTGTTTCATACTGCAGGCCTGGGAAGTAAACACTTGCCTAAAAATGATCATAAACATAGAGCACAAGGCTTTCTGCAAGCTCCGCCGCTCCATGCACCCCACCTCGCCAGCTGACATGTGAGTTCCATGTACTGCCCTGCATATGACTTGATCCATTTATCTACACATCTGGAACTATGCAGAAACAGACAGTGTTCTCTGTGAGCACATTGCACATCGTTTAGCTTTGTCTTCTCCTTTTTGTTGATTTCAGAGATCCTAAGTTCCACAGCATCGTTGAAAGAGCTGTGAGGAGCATTCTGGACAAGCAGTCCAATGAGCCCCGGAGCAACCTGCTCAGCCCATTTCTGGTGGTGGTGGAGGTGGTGCCCAGGCTCCTCCTGGCCCTGTGGCTTCAGCCAGAGGAAGGCCATTCAGAGCACCCAATCCTTATAAGTGGGATGGCCGTGGTCATGGTAGCGGCCGTAGTGGAGAAGCTCTCCTGCATGTTAAAGGGCCCTTCCCCTCACATCCCTTTCTCCCAGGCTGCTGCTTTTGACTCTGTGCGGTCGATCCTCGGGAGAATCAGTCAGTCCTTCTCCACCGATGACCTGCAGAGCCCTTTTTATACGACATCTGTCTGTGCCTTTGTGGTGGACGAGGTGCAGAGCTGCTTCCAGCCCCCTGCAGCCACCCTACCAGTACCCCCTGTCCTCGCGGTGGCCGTTTCCACCACACTACCAGCTGACATCCAAGCAGGTGAGTAGCAATGATAGAGAACACTCTGACAGATGCCTGTTCTGATGACATCTTGGTGCCTTGTAGAAGTAGAGCTCATCAGCTGTTGTCACCCATAATATAGACCCTGCTTCATCCCACCTGGAGGTTGAGGACATCACCCCTAACACAGAGGCAAATCAGGCCTCTTCCCACCTGGAGGTTGTAGACAGCACCCCTAACACAGAGGCAGACCCGGCAACTTCCCACCTGGAGGTTGTGGACATCACCACTAACACAGAGGCAGATCTGGGTTCTTCCCACCAGGAGGTTCAGGACATCACCACTAACACAGAGGCAGATCCGTCTTCTTCCCATCTTGAGGTTGAGGACATCACCCCTAACACAGAGGCAGACCTGGCATCTTCCCACCTGAATGTTGTGGACATCACCACTAACACAGAGGCTGATCTGGCTTCTTCCCACCTGGAGGTTCAAGACACCACCACTAACACAGAGGCAGATCCGGGTTCTTCCCACCTGAATGTTGTGGACATCACCACTAACACAGAGGGAGATCTGGGTTCTTCCCACCTGGAGGTTGTGGACATCACCACTAACACAGAGGCTGATCTGGCTTCTTCCCACCTGGAGGTTCAAGACACCACCACTAACACAGAGGCAGATCTGGGTTCTTCCCACCTGGAGGTTGTGGACATCACCACTAACACAGAGGCTGATCTGGCTTCTTCCCACCTGGAGGTTCAAGACACCACCACTAACACAGAGGCAGATCTGGGTTCTTCCCACCTGGAGGTTCAGGACATCACCACTAACACAGAGGCATATCCGGGTTCTTCCCACCTGGGAATGTTGTGGACATCACCCTAACACAGAGGCATGATCTGGCTTCTTCCCACCTGAATGTGGTTGGACATCACCACTAACACAGAGGCAGATCCGGGTTCTTCCCACCTGGAGGTTCAGGACATCACCACTAACACAAAGGCAGATCTGGCTTCTTCCCACCTTGAGGTTGAGGACATCACCAATAACACAGAGGCAGATCTGGCTTCAATCCTACCTGAATGTTGTGGACATCACCACTAACACAGAGGCAGATCTGGCTTCTTCCCACCTTGGAGGAGGTAACACAGAGGATCCGGGGACATCACCCCTAACACAGAGGCAGATCTGGGTTCTTCCCACCTTGAGGTTGAGGACATCACCACTAACACAGAGGCAGATCTGGGTTCTTCCCACCTGGAGGTTCAGGACATCACCACTAACACAGAGGCATATCCGGGTTCTTCCCACCTGAATGTTGTGGACATCACCACTAACACAGAGGCAGATCCGGGTTCTTCCCACCTGGAGGTTCAGGACATCACCACTAACACAAAGGCAGATCCGGGTTCTTCCCACCTTGAGGTTGAGGACATCACCAATAACACAGAGGCAGATCCGGCTTCTTCCCACCTGGAGGTTCAGGACATCACCACTAACACAGAGGCAGATCCGGGTTCTTCCCACCTGAATGTTGTGGACATCACCCCTAATACAGAGGCAGAGCCCATCTCTTCCCTCTTGGAGGTTGTGGACGTCACACCTGAAGAAAGGACTCTCACGATGGCCGTCTTCACCACTCTGCCAGCTGACATCCAAGCAGGTGAGTAACACTTAGAGAGCACTCTGACAGGTGCCGTTTGTCATGACATCTTAGTAGAACCTTTCAACTGGCCAGTGTTTAGAAGCTACGGTTTGCATTTGTTTACATCCTGATCCTCTTTTTTCCCTTTCCAGAGGATGTTGCTGTGGTCATCCCGGATGTCATCCCCCATGTCACCAAGGACGTGACACTGGATGTTCCATGCAGAGCTAGGAAAGGGGCAGTCCTGCGATTGTTTTGCAGGCTTTGGAGGGCAGTGTGCTGCTGCGCCTGCCACAAGGAAGAGGAGGAACAATATTAATTATTCATCACACCTGCAGAAATGGGATTGAACCATAGACCATTAAATTATTCGCATTTTAATTTAACTCAATTCTGCGTTTCTTCTGTTTACTACTTAATTTCAGAACTTTTCTATAAACTTTCACTTTGCAAGTGTGGAGTAGGTTGTGTAAATAAGTGGGAAACATCCCAATTTTAATGCTTTGAATAATTTACTTTGTACATTTAAAAAAATATGTATTATTTCACAACAAAAAAACGGACGTTGAGGTGCAATCTAAAAATTTGAATCATCATAGAAAAGGAAAAAGCCCAACACTTGCTCACTATAAAAAATGCATTGTTTTATTCAAGCAAGATTAAAAGATTAACGTTTCGGCCTATTCTATGATGATATGCAAAGTTGTGTTTGCCCAGTAAAAGGGTGACCATGGACACCCTGGTTATTGAGGGTTGAAGACAGTGAAAAATGATCATTAAGTAAATGGGACTTTTCAATTATTGAATAAAAACCTTTAATGAACATGAATTTAAATACAATTGACTTGAGGATTAGAGCAGGCAGGCTGACTGGCTAGCCCTGAAAGCCCTCTGCCTCTACCTCTGTGTGGTTCATCTCAACCAAGAGCTTGTGTGGGTTGTCTTTCTCTCTGTGGGTGTGAATCACTATGACCTCTCCCTCTGCCTGCCATTTGGCTGATCAGAAGCCTTCTGCTCTTTCGTGCTCACATGAACAGAAGGAATGGCCTCTGGGGTAACCTCCTCCTCTATCGAATGCCTCTTCCACCTCCTCTTTCGGACTGTGTTCGACTGAGGTCACTCATTCTCTCTCCCTCGGTGTTGGATAGTTCATCCTCCTCTGTGTCTTTGTGAGGGTGGAGGGAGTTATCCTGTTCCGGCTCCCTCTAAGGGTGTGCACTGTAATCTCTTTCGGTGTGTTGAGGGGTTCAGTGGTTTTGGAGGGAGTCTGAAGTTCGATCTCTAACGGTGAGTGTGGGGTCTGTCCCGTGGTGGTGTCTCCCTCACTCCTGAGGAGGAGCCACTGAGACATGTGATGAGGCCAAGGAAGATCACTCTGCAAGGACGGGATAGGACAGATCACAACACTGCTGCTCATTCATATTCAAACACACCTCAGATTACGGACACAAACATAAACTTACCTGTACATATCAGAATCATACATTCGACAGCCACCTCTTCCCCCACATGTATTGATCCCCCACCTCAAACATGAGTCAATTCCAGATGCTGGAATGCAGGTCCAGTAGGGCCTAATATGTAATGATGTGATAGCATGTGTACCCCATATCCTGTGTGTGTGTGTTGATGTTTTTTTTTATTTTATTGAACTTTTATTTAAACAGGGAGTCACACTGAGATTAAACATCCATTTTACCACAGTGCCCTGTAAAAGCTGTAAAAGTTGCAGTCATATTGAACAACTACCAGAGAGAACATTCTCTACATAGGAATTGCATACCATATTTTTTCCATACATCAAAATAATACTTTATTGTCAATCAGCCATTACTTACATAGATAAGTTTCAGTGCCAATGAGTTACACTGAGTGTATAAAACATTAAGAACACCTGCTCTTTCCATGACATATGCTGACCAGGTGAATCCAGGTTAAAGCTATAATCCCTTATGGATGTCACTAGTTTTGTTTTTGCAGAATATTAAAAATACGATAGTTTTTCACTACTCATATTAACTAGGTGTCATTTACATTACCTTAAGTCATTTATTTTTCAACTGGATTTTACAAAGGTGCATGACATGCAGGCGCTAAAAAGTTGTCAGGAGTGGGTTTCAAACCACGCCTATAGGGGAGTCTGCGACCTGAATTACTTAATGGTTATTTTCAATGCAATCGTGTTTTTCTTTTTCTTTTAGGGTTTAACAAGCTTTGTCACCAATTACTTTAGATGTGGCCAGTTCGATTACCCTGCAGACTTTAAGAGTGTCTTCAGAATATGGCCATTTTGACATGGATTTAAAAATGCCCCAGATAGGACCAGAAAAGTGTCTGGAGCTATCCGTCAGGGTAAAAGTGACAACAGGTTTCCACATGTCAAAATGGGGGAAATCTTAGCAAATGGCTTAATGGTTATTCATGAGAATCGTGTTGTTGTATTGTTGAGTGTATCATGGGATCTCACCTGAAATCTGTGGCTTGACCACAAACCTGTAACCTATGCTAGTGTGGCCTATAGAGCTAGAAGAATGGATTACCACGTGTGTAAAGGTGTGAGCTGGGATCCTATCCCAAATGGACAACTATCCCTATGTACTTGTGGAGATATGATTGGTATAAGAAACACGACTAAACTTCAACCTCCGGAGGGGTCAAGAAAATTCAATTTCGTTGTCGGCAGGATTCAAACCTGCGCAGGAAGATCCTAATGGATTTCTAGTCCATCACCTTAACCACTCGGCCACGACAACAGGCTTGTCAGCAGTGAATGGGCCACCAGGCATAGCCTACAGAAAGTGATAATTTTACAACTGAAAAACAATGCAGTAACTCATTAACTCATTATAATGCAATAAAATGAAATGTTCCCCTCATTCATTTGTTATTAAGTACAGCTGTTTTCTTATTTTCCTTGATCTTTGCTCAGCTCCAGAAGGTTTGCATTTGAGAGCGTTTATTATAAATTCTTATTTCATCATCTTATTATTACTGCTAAGCAGCATGACTCCTGAGAGGCACTAACATAAGAAATGGACCCGCAGCTAGAACGTAACTACGTTTTTTATGTTTTTTTTTATGGTTTGAACCCGAAGGTGTTGTGAATTTTGGGCCAGCTCTGAAGTATGTGATAGTTGGCTACTAAACGAGTTGGAAAAAGTGGGTTTGGTGTCAGTTTGTATCAGTTTGGTGTAAGAATGATATCTAATTGACTGATGGACGGTGACTTGCTGGTGACTCTTGTCCATTTGCAATATGTTTAAACAGTGAGGTACCATCACCAAAGTGACATTCTGAAATCAACCCTAACGAGCGATTGAGATGAACCAGAATCACTGCCCAGCCATCCCGAGTTCATCGGGCCAGTCAATTTTGCATTTCTGCAGGATTTTTGAGCATGTCAAATTTCTGATGGTAATGCCCATTGAACCATATTGCAAATGCACGTGCACTTGCAATATGATTCAACAGTGAAAAACATCACCAAATGGACATGATGAAATCAACACAACGAGTGATGGAAAGGAACAACTATCACTGCCCGGCCATCCCGAGTTCATCAGGCCAGACAATTTTGCATTCCTGCAGGATTTTTATAGCATGACAAATTTGTGATGGTACATGCCCATTGAACCATATTGCAAATGCACAGTGACTTTGCAAAAGTGAGAAAACATACACAAATGGACATAATGAAATCAACACAACGAGCGATGGAAAGGAGCAACTATCACTGCCAGGCCATCCCGAGTTCATCAGGCCAGTTAATTTTGCATTTGGCATTTGGCCCCTAAAAAAGGGACTTTTGACTTCCTATGAAATCATATTGCAAATGGACAAATCATATTCCTTATGCACATGTAAAAAAAAAAAATATGATAATAAAATTGGACAAAAGTATATTCATACAGTTCTTACACATGTGTAATTGACAAAAAAAATCGAAAGAATTTCGAAAAACGGTCCAGAAAGCACTTTTTAAGGGGTGATAAGTTTTTGACAAAATTTTGCTTTTGGATGTTGACTTGGGTTACATTTTCAATATGAAAAACCAAGGTGGAACGCATTCGCCACCTGTTGGATTTTTAAAGTGTTACAACTGGCAATTGCCATATGGCATTTGCAATACACTTTGCATGAATCAACGCCGAATTGGGTGGTATTGGACAATGTGTATATGGTTTGTCCGATGCCAATGACTTCCCATTCATTTTTGTCCAATTCAGGGGTATTCCCTTACTTATTTCAAAGTGAGGGCACATATTTCATTCAGCCTTGTGGTAAAAACGGACAAAGAGTTGACAAAAGCTTACAGCACCTGGTATTTCCAGGCGGTCTCCCATCCAAGGACTAACCAGCCCCGACCCTGCTTAGCTTCCGCGATCAGACGAGGTCAGGCGTACTCAGGCCGGTGTGGTCGTAAGCGAGAAACTACCTCTTGGTGCACTATATAAAGTCAAAGTGAGTGTGATTAACAGCTGTTGCATTTTCACCATGTAGATAAGCATCTTTGTGTCACTCAAAAAGTGGAAGAAATTGCATATACTGCAGCCATAATTTTTAGCACAGATTGTTGGATGAAATACAAACTAATCTTGCTTACTTATTTCAAAGCGAGGGCACATATTTCCGCCTTGTGGGAAGAAACGGACAAAGAGTTGACAAAAAGCTTACAGCACCTGGTATTCCCAGGCGGTCTCCCATCCAAGTACTAACCAGGCCCGACCCTGCTTAGCTTCCGAGATCAGAAGAGATCAGGTGTACTTTAAAACATTTTTTTACAGGCATGTTGAAATCAAGTCACCAAACAACTATAAAAACCAAAAGGAAATTAACATACCAATACTTTCAAAAATATAAGTAATTCTTCCACCATCCACCCTTGAAATCAACCCACTCCCCTCCACAAAAGCTTCATCAAAACATTCACTTCCATAACAATGAAACATATCTATATGCTTCTTAAACAATACTACAAAAATATCCCACACCCTTACCCTCTTCCCCTCAAAAAAAGCATAATTCCTCCTACAAAAAATAGCATACCTCACAAAACTCAAAGCAATATTCAACAAAACAACATTAACACCCTCACATTTACCAGCCACGCCAAATAACACCAATTCATTCCACACATATTTCTTCAAAATATCACCCTTCCAGTTTCTATGTATCATTCCCTTTACCTTACAAAAGAAATCTTTTAACTCCTCACATTCCACAAACAAATGTATTAAATTTTCCGGTAACTCACCACATAGATCACATTCTCTTTTTATTTCCCTATTGATTTGATGTAACACCACCTTTGTATATATACGATTATGCCTTATTTTAAAATCGTTACTTTCACATTCCATACTATTATATTTTACATTTAAAGTTTTCCATATCTTTTTTACATCCAAAGTTGGAAAAATTACTTTCCAAACTTTCTCCGCAGCTGGCCTTTTCACATTTTTCTCTACCATTATTTTATAGAATTTTTTCACCGGGATACTAGATAAATGAGCCTTCTCCTTACTGTTACCAATAAATAAATTAGGAAAGACAAATAAATCTTCTCTAACAACTTCACTATTTATTAAATCCACCCATGTGTTTGGTATACTTTCTTTTATCTTCTCGTACATATTCTTCACTGTTCCCCTACCCACCTCTACATCCCATTCATGGATGGTGTCAAAAATAGCTTCTTCAGGAAAAAAATGGAATTACCTCATATGTGAAATCTTTTGTCTGTCTAAGACCTGCACTCATGAATACTTCACTATATAACACCTTTTCTTCGTACTTAATTTTCTAATTCAAAAAACAGGATGATTCATGATTAGGTCAATATGCCCACACTCATAATACACATTAGGCAACAACTCTGCCCATGCATTTAGCACTTCTTTATAAAAATCTGGTATCTTTTCACACATTTTCCTTTTAAGACCCATCAACAAACCATTATCTTCACATCCACCACTCTCATCTAAATAGACTTTGAAAAAAATTTTCCAGCCATAATCTAAGCTGTCATACAAATATTTATTTACTGTTTTTATCCTAATAGCTTTTATTTTAATGTCAAAATCTACAAGTTTTAAAACTCCATCATCATAGTCTGCTATCAATGTTTTCTGCGCAATTCTAACACCTTTACCATCCCATATAAAATTAGACACCACATTATTAAATTCATTTATAACCCACTCTGGCATGTCTAGAACTCCCAAAATATACACAAGTTTAGATGATACCAAAGCATTTACAACAATTACTTTACCTTTTAACTTTAATTTTCTATTTTTCCAGAAATTCAAAGTTAGCTTGATTTTATTAAGAATCCCCGTCCAAGTTATATCCCTTGCCTCTTTCTCCTTTACACCAATATTTACTCCCAGCACCTTCATAAAATCCTTAGCTACCTTAAATGGAATCTCACACTTATTTGCATTAATATCCCCCAAAAACATAATTTCTGTCTTCTCTATATTAACTTCAGCCCCTGATGCCTTACAGTAGATATCTAGAATTTTCATAATGCTTTCAATGCTACCTACATCCTTCACAGTAAAAGTAGTGTCATCAGCATACTGATGTATAACACTGACATCACCACCTGGGATTCCAACACCCCTCACCTCTTTGTCTCCAAGTATTAAAACAGCTAAAGGTTCCGTAGAAACACTGTACAATAGAGCTGACAAAGGACAACCTTGCCTTACTGACCTCTCTATAGGGAATGTATCTGTTAACACTCCGTTACATTTAACACAACTTTTTGCTCCACTATACAACAAGTTAATCCAAGATACAAATTTTGGCCCAAAACCAAACCTCTCCAAAGTCTGTAGCAGAAAACTATGTTCCACTTTATCAAAAGCTTTCTTAAAATCTAAACTTAAAACTATACCACCTTCATTTTTCATATGATTAACAACATCTCTAATTGTACAAATTATATCTGCAACATCTCTTCCAGGTATTCCGTAGTCTTGTGTTGATGTAATAATACTTCCAATCACCTTTTTCATCCTATTAGCTAAAACTTTAGTCAGTATTTTATAATCTGAATTTAGAAGACTAATAGGCCTATAATTTTCTAACTTTAACCTACTGCCTCTATTTTTAAATAAGACGGTTAACATACCAATTGACATAGACTCAGGGATTTCCTTATTCTCTTCCATATACTGAAAAACCTTCAATAAAAGGGGTGCCAAAATATCCACAAAAACTTTATAGAATTCATTTGTTAAACCATCCAACCCTGGACTTTTATTTCCTTGAGTATTCTCAATTGCTTCCTTGATTTCTATAATTGAAATCTCTTCATCACACATCCTTCTATCTGTCTGAGATACTTTGGCACTGATTTTCTCCAACACTTTTTCAACACACACTTTATCTACATCATTATTTTTATAAAGATTTCTGTAAAAAGATTCAACTGAATCTACGATGTCAACAAAATCATTTACCTTTACACCTTTTTCATTTTCCAATTCCACAATATAACTCTTAAATTGCTTTCGTTTTTCAAGCCCCAGAAAAAAGGAAGTACATTTTTCTCCCTCCAAGGCATACTGTGCCTTACTCCTAACAATAGCACCTAAACATTTATTTTTTTTCATAAAACCCTAGCTCTGCATGGATTTTCAAATAGTTCACTACATCATAGTCTGGATCAGCATCGGACTTTTCAAGTTCATGTAACATCCTATTTCTAAGCATTTTTTCTTTCAACTTATCTACACGGTTACGATTTTTGGAATACCTAATACTCCTGTTTTTTACTTTAACCTTCACTTCCTCCCACCATAAACACACATTCTCTTTTAACAGTACATTAGACATTTCACCTTCGATACATTCAACAATTTCCTTTATATAACTTTCCTCCTTTAACAGACTGGCATTTAAACACCAGACACCTCCCCCCTCTCATCTCCACAGCAAAACCTATCTGAAATGACATTACTGCATGATCACTGTATGCTGTAAAGTTATATGACATCTTCTGAACCTGCTGTATCACATCTTCTTTTACTAAACATAAATCAATTCTGCTTTGTTTTAGTTCATTTAACACCACCTGCCTTCTCGAAAACACTCTTCTATTTAAATTTTCAGCCCTCCATATATCTACAAGATTCTCATTTTTCATTAATTCCCATAAAGCATTTCTAGACGAATCATGTCTGAAGCTATCACATCTCGAGACATCCATTCTAGTGCACTTCACGTTAAAATCTCCTACCAGTATACAATTTTCTGAACACAGTGTTCTTAGGTTATTAAACATATCTCTCCTTTCCGATTCAATATTCGAAGCATAAACGCATAAACGAAAAATGACATTTTGCACTTCAAACTCAATAACAATAAGTCTGCCCTGATTATCTGCATATACCTGTTTGACATTTTGAACCACATCATTTTTAACCAAAATAGCCACTCCACATGTTTTTTCACTTCCATGACTACAAAATATTAGATGAGACCATTTGCTCTTAATCTCTAACATTTTGGAGTCTGTCCAATTAGTCTCTTGAAAACACCACATGTCAGTTTTCACAGACACCAAAACCTGCTCCAATTTGTTCATATTTCTCAGACTGTTCCCATTTAGTGATGCAACTTTAACCATTGTTAATGTATGTAGAAATATAGTCAAAGAAAAATACGTCATTTCAAAATAGACTTTTTCTTTTTTCCAGATCCCATCACCTCCCTAGCTTTCGTCAATGATCTCTTATTTCTAGAAAACAACTGAAAATCCTCACTATCTATTTCTTCGTCCGACTCATGACTTGGACTTATGAGAGGAGCAACATTCAAGCCTTTTGTAAAATGCGCTTTAACCGTGCCATCAACTCCAGTGGACCCAGCCCCCTCTTTGGTGTTATTTTCACACAGGCTTAAAGCAGGTTCAGGCACCTGAGAAGCACCTTGCACCATCTCTACCTGTGTATCTAATTCACCAATCCTGTGCTGCTGTTCCACAGTGTCAGCAGCAGAGACCAAGACTGCGTCTCGAGTACTGCCAGAAGGAATTACAAACTCTCCAAGCACATCTATAGTTGTCTCTGCAATAACCTGCGACACACTTTCCATATCACTCTCTTCCCCTCTCTCCATAGCCACACTCTCGTCATCTTCTTCAGTAATGAGGTCCATTGTTTGCAGAAATAAGACATCACTCATCTTCTTACATTTACATCTGCCCTTAGGTCTGTCACACCTTCTACACATATCACCAATGTTCGAACATTCCCTGGCATAATGCCCTTGTTCACCACATTTATGACATATAAATTCTGGACATTCTTTAAGTATGTGTCCCGGTTGAATACAAAGTCTACATACCTTAACTTGGTTATCGTGGATCACTCGGAAATATTCAAATCCCTCTACTGTATTGAACTTTGTTGAGTAAGGCAATGATTGCACACTGTCCGTAAACTTCACTTTACAAAATCTCGTCCCATCCACAATGTCCGTTCCTGGCCACATCCTCCTCTTGATTGGTGTTGTCGCATTCACTTTCCATCCATCTAATTTCTCATATATTTCCTCGTCCGTAATATATGCCGGCAAGTTCAAAAGGACACCACAAGTTCATCGTTCCCCAGTTCTTTCGCCATGACTTGACAGCTCTTTATTTTTAGCCCGTCTATTAGTTTTTCTTTACCCCTCTCATGTGACATGGTTATTTCGTACTTATTTCTGTCTTTCGTTCTACATCCCAAAATCGTTCCGCATACTTCTTTGATTCCTCTCAGCAATTCCATCGTTGTTATTTTTTCTTCACCAATAACTTCCACGTTCACCGTCAGTACTTTCTCATATTTTCTTCTCCTCAACTCTTCATTCGACGCTCTTTTTTCTCCGTTGTCCATTCTCGTTGTTGTTGTTATTCTTGATGTCGAAGCCATTGAATCCATCCGGTTATTTTACGTAGAATCCCCCAAACAGCTCACGCCGTTGGGGGATTAAAACGCAACTATTTACAATGAACTACACTCCCAACACAAACTCCTTCACTTAAAGTATATGATTCAGCAAAAACCAAAAACAATTTTTTTTCTCTCCAAACAATTCAAACACCTGCTGCTCACTCACTTCCTGAAACTTCCAAAAAGGGGCATACTCAGGCCGGGGTGGTCGTAAGTGAGAAACCACCAAGAAAAATCTCTTGGTGCACTATATAAAGTCAAAGTGAGTGTGATTAACAGCTGTTGCATTTTCACCATGTAGATAAGTATCTTTGTGTCACTCAAAAGTGGAAGACATTGCATATTTTTTTTTTTTTTTTTTTGGAAAAATAATTTTTATTTTGTTTCATATTCAAATACAATTACAAATTTAGTGCATAACGTTGTACATAACATTTGTATCAAAAAGTACCATAACAATATCAGAATACCAAAACTCCTTAAAAAAAGTGCTGTTCAGCAGAACACCAGTATTATTAATTCGAGATTAACATGCCTCTAACAATCTCCAAAAACAATACAAACAATTCTATAAATACAAATATATACATATGCCAAAATGCACTCTGGATAAACCTCAGTGTATATAAAATATCTACAAAGGCTTAGTTTACATTCCAAATGTACCACATATTCAGCCTTGTAGCACAGATTGTTGGGAATACAAACTAATCTTGCTTACTTATTTCAAAGCGAGGGCACATATTTCAGCCTTGTGGGAAGAAACGGACAGAGTTGACAGAAAGCTTACAGCACCTGGTATTCCCAGGCGGTCTCCCATCCAAGTACTAACCAGGCCCGACCCTGCTTAGCTTCTGAGATCAGACGAGATCAGGCATACTCAGGCCGGTGTGGTCGTAAGCGAGAAACTTTCTCTCGGTGCACTATATAAAGTCAAAGTGAGCTGTTGCATTTTCACCATGTAGATAAGTATCTTTGTGTCACTCAAAAAGTGGAAGAAATTGCATATACTGCAGCCATAATTTGTAGCACAGATTGTTGGGTGAAATACAAACTAATCTTGCTTACTTATTTCAAAGCGAGGGCACATATTTCAGCCTTGTGGGAAGAAACGGACAAAGAGTTGACAAAATAATTACAGCACCTGGTATTCCCAGGCGGTCTCCCATCCAAGTACTAACCAGGCCCGACCCTGCTTTGCTTCTGAGATCAGACGAGATCAGGCGTACTCAGGCCGGTGTGGTCGTAAGCGAGAAACTAGCTCTCGGTGCACTATATAAAGTCAAAGTGAGTGTGATTAACAGCTGTTGCATTTTCACCATGTAGATAAGTATCTTTGTGTCACTCAAAAAGTGGAAGAAATTGCATATACTGCAGCCATAATTTGTAGCACAGATTGTTGGATGAAATACAAACTAATCTTGCCTACTTATTTCAAAGCGAGGGCACATATTTCAGCCTTTTGGGAAGAAACGGACAAAGAGTTGACAAAAAGCTTACAGCACCTGGTATTCCCAGGCGGTCTCCCATCCAAGTACTAACCAGGCCCGACCCTGCATAGCTTCTGAGTTCAGACGAGATCAGGCGTACTCTGGCCGGTGTGGTCGTAAGCGAGAAACTATCTCTCGGTGCACTATATAAAGTCAAAGTGAGTGTGATTAACAGCTGTTGCATTTTCACCATGT
>NW_026279845.1:5000-8112 GCF_023373465.1 Oncorhynchus keta
ACAGATCCCATGCCATCTAAGCTGTAGCAGATCCCATGCCATCTAAGCTGTAGCAGATCCCATACCATCTAAGCTGTAACAGATCCCATGCCATCTAAGCTGTAACAGATCCCATGTCATCTAAGCTGTAACAGATCCCATGTCATCTAAGCTGTAACAGATCCCATGCCATCTAAGCTGTAACAGATCCCATGTCATCTAAGCTGTAGCAGATCCCATGCCATCTAAACTGTAGCAGATCCCATGCCATCTAAGCTGTAGCAGATCCCATGCCATCTAAACTGTAGCAGATCCCATGCCATCTAAGCTGTAGCAGATCCCATGCCATCTAAACTGTAGCAGATCCCATGCCATCTAAGCTGTAGCAGATCCCATGCCATCTAAGCTGTGGCAGATCCCATGCCATCTAAACTGTGGCAGATCCCATGCCATCTAAGCTTTAGCAGATCCCATGCCATCTAAGCTGTGGCAGATCCCATGCCATCTAAACTGTGGCAGATCCCATGCCATCTAAGCTGTAGCAGATCCCATGCCATCTAAGCTGTGGCAGATCCCATGCCATCTAAGCTGTAGCAGATCCGAGGCCATCTAAGCTGTGGCAGATCCCATGCCATCTAAGCTGTGGCCATGCCATCTAAGCTGTAGCAGTTCCAATGCCATCTAAGGTGTGCCAGATCCCATGCCATCTAAGCTGTAGCAGATCCCATGCCATCTAAGCTGTGGCAGATCCCATGCCATCTAAACTGTGGCAGATCCCATGCCATCTAAGCTGTAGCAGATCCCATGTCATCTAAGCTGTAGCAGATCCCAGCCATCTAAGCTGTAACAGATCCCATGCCATCTAAGCTGTAACATATCCCATGTCATCTAAGCTGTAACAGATCCCATGTCATCTAAGCTGTAACAGATCCCATGCCAAGCTGTAACAGATCCCATGTCATCTAAGCTGTAGCAGATCCCATGCCATCTAAACTGTAGCAGATCCCATGCCATCTAAGCTGTAGCAGATCCCATGCCATCTAAACTAGCAGATCCCATGCCATCTAAGCTGTAGCAGATCCCATGCCATCTAAGCTGTGGCAGATCCCATGCCATCTAAGCTGTAGCAGATCCCATGCCATCTAAGCTGTGGCAGATCCCATGCCATCTAAGCTGTGGCAGATCCCATGCCATCTAAGCTGTGGCAGATCCCATGCCATCTAAGCTGTAGCAGATCCCATGCCATCTAAGCTGTGGCAGATCCCATGCCATCTAAGCTGTAGCAGATCCCATGCCATCTAAGCTGTGGCAGATCCCATGCCATCTAAGCTGTGGCAGATCCCATGCCATCTAAGCTGTAGCAGATCCCATGCCATCTAAGCTGTAGCAGATCCCATGCCATCTAAGCTGTGGCAGATCCCATGCCATCTAAGCTGTAGCAGATCCCATGCCATCTAAGCTGTGGCAGATCCCATGTCATCTAAGCTGGCAGATCCCATGTCATCTAAGCTGTGGCAGATCCCATGCCATCTAAGCTGTGGCAGATCCCATGTCTGCTGTAGCAGATCCCATGCCATCTAAAATACAGGTACTGTTTGCTTGCACTTCTCTCTCTCTGCCTTATCAGACAGTCCCAATGCCCTCTGGTGCTGTGGAAAAGAGGTGCTAAAGCTGATTCTGGAGCCAAGCTGGCACTCCCTTCTATCCCACTGTGGTGGAGCTACAAGTTTCATCAAAATGGCGCCCTATTCCTATCTAGTGCACTACTTTTTGACCGGTTGGCCCAAGTCACATGCACACTAGCCATGAGGAAGGATGATACAAAAGGTAATTGATGTGGTAATTTAGTTCTAATCTGTCTGCCTGCCTGCCTGCCTGTCTGTCTGTCTGTCTGTCTGTCTGTCTGTCTGTCTGTCTGTCTGTCTGTCTGTCTGTCTGTCTGTCTGTCTGTCTCTTCTCTCTCTCTCTCTCTCTCACTCTCTCTCTCTCTCTCCTCTCTCTCCCCCTCTCTCTCCCTCTCTCTCCCTGACTCTCTCTCTCTCCCTGCCTCTCTGTCTGTCTCTCTGACTCTCTCTCTCCCTGCCTCTCTCTCTCCCTGCCTCTCTCTCTCTCTCTGTCTCTCTCCCTGCCTCTCTCTCCCCTGCCTCTCTCTCTCTCTGTCCCTCTCCCTCCCTCTCTCTCCCCTCTCTCCCTGCCTCCCTCTCTCTCCCTGCCTCTCTCTCTCTGTCTCTCTCTCTCTGTCTCTCTGTCTCTCTCTCTCTGTCCCACTCCCTCTCTCCCTCTCTCTCCCTCTCTCTCCCCTGCCTCCCTCTCTCTCCCCTGCCTCCCTCTCTCTCCCTGCCTCTCTCTCTCTGTCTCTCTCTCTCTGTCCCTCTCCCTCTCTCTCCCCCTCTCCTGCCTCCCTCTCTCCCTGCCTCCCTCTCTCTCCTGCCTCTCTCTCTCTCTCTCCCCTGCTTCTCTCTGTCTCTCTCTGTCTCTCCCTCTCTCCCCTCTCTCTCCCCTGCCTCCCTCTCTCTCCTGCCTCCTCGCTCTCTCTCTCTCTGTCTCTCTCTGTCTCTCTCTCTCTGTCCCTCTCCCTCTCTCTCCTGCCTCTCCTCTCCCTGCCTCCCCTCTCTCCCTGCCTCTCTCTCTCTCTCTCTGTCTGTCTCTCTGTCTCTCTCTCTCCCTCTCTCCCTCTCTCTCCCTGCCTCCCTCTCTCTCCCTGCTCTCTCTCTCTCTCCCTGCCTCTCTCTGTCTCTCTCTCTCTCTGTCCTCACCCTGTCTATCTGACCGGGCGTTTAATCAGCGAGGTAATACTTTCTTCAGGGTTATTTATATCTGTGACAAAGAGCATCACTTTTCCCCATAATTAATAGAACTATGATGTTACATGGTTTGAGCAGGCTGGTTTAGAGCTGGAAAGACAGTGTTTGTTCTCCCTGGTGCTCCCTGCTCACTGCTGTTTGTGGGCTGCCCCCTCTCAGTGGTGAGCTGCTACCCTCTCACCCTCTCTGTGTGTGTGTGTGTGTGTGTGTGTGTGTGTGTGTGTGTGTGTGTGTGTGTGTGTGTGTGTGTGTGTGTGTGTGTGTGTGTGTGTGTGTGTGTGTGTGTGTGTGTGTGTGTGTGTGTGTGTGTGTGTGTGTGTGTGTGTGTG
>NW_026279846.1:5000-15000 GCF_023373465.1 Oncorhynchus keta
GCCCATGCCGTTATTTTAATTACTTATTGGTTTGGCGAAAGTATGTGTTTTAGAAACATACTCTTAACGGGAGGCTACGAAATCAGACGTTCTTGCCTGCTTGAAAGATGATTTGAAACAGTTGTTTATTTGGTAAACTCCGGTACCTTATTTTGTTACTGTGCTAAAGGTAGTTGCTCATATTGTCACGCATCAGACTTACACATTTAGTCTGGTCTTTAAGCTACGTGTATTAGTACCTAGGCCTATGTGTGTAATTAGTTTCGATATAATTTAGGTGTAGTTTCGACGGGGCCGTTGTCAGATGGCAGTCAAGTGTCAGGTGAAGGAAGGGCAGGGATTTGAACTTGCAACCTTTCGGTTACTAGTCCAACGCTCTAACCACTAGGCTACCCTGCCGCCCCTACACTCTAACCGCTAGGCTACCCTGCCGCCTCTACGCACTAACCACTTGGCTACCCTGCCACCTCTACATTCTAACCACTAGGCTACCCTGCCACCTCTACACTCTAACC
The DNA here is from genome assembly GCF_023373465.1 of Oncorhynchus keta. Lineage (NCBI taxonomy): Eukaryota > Metazoa > Chordata > Actinopteri > Salmoniformes > Salmonidae > Oncorhynchus > Oncorhynchus keta. The sequence goes on from NW_026279846.1 coordinate 5,516, forward strand.
ACTAGACTACCCTACCACCTCTACACTCTAACCACTAGACTACCCTGCCGCCCCTACACTCTAACCACTAGGCTACCCTGCCACCTCTACACTCTAACCACTAGGCTACCCTGCCTCCTCTACACTCTAACCACTAGGCTACCCTACCACCTCTACACTCTAACCACTAGGCTACCCTGCCACCTCTACACTCTAACCACTAGGCTACCCTGCCACCTCTACACTCTAACCACTAGGCTACCCTACCACCTCTACACTCTAACCACTAGGCTACCCTGCCGCCCCTACACTCTAACCACTAGGCTACCCTGCCTCCTCTACACTCTAACCACTAGGCTACCCTGCCACCTCTACACTCTAACCACTAGGCTACCCTGCCACCTCTACACTCTAACCACTAGGCTACCCTGCCACCTCTACACTCTAACCACTAGGCTACCCTGCCACCTCTACACTCTAACCACTAGGCTACCCTGCCGCCCCTACACTCTAACCACTAGGCTACCCTGCCACCTCTACACTCTAACCACTAGGCTACCCTGCCACCTCTACACTCTAACCACTAGGCTACCCTGCCACCTCTACACCTAACCACTAGGCTACCCTGCCGCCTCTACACTCTAACCACTAGGCTACCCTGCCACCTCTACACTCTAACCACTAGGCTACCCTGCCACCTCTACACTCTAACCACTAGGCTACCCTGCCACCTCTACACTCTAACCACTAGGCTACCCTGCCGCCTCTACACTCTAACCACTAGGCTACCCTGCCACCTCTACACTCTAACCACTAGGCTACCCTTCCACCTCTACACTCTAACCACTACTCTACCCTGCCTCCTCTACACTCTAACCACTAGGCTACCCTGCCTCCTCTACACTCTAACCACTAGGCTACCCTGCCACCTCTACACTCTAACCACTAGGCTACCCTGCCACCTCTACACTCTAACCACTAGGCTACCCTGCCACCTCTACACTCTAACCACTAGGCTACCCTGCCACCTCTACACTCTAACCACTAGGCTACCCTGCCGCCTCTACACTCTAACCACTAGGCTACCCTGCCGCCCTAGTGTCTTCCTAAAACGCCTTATAACACAAACTATGTGTGTTGAAATTGAAATTTCTAACATCGACAACGTGTTGAGTATACCTTCTAGTGTTAATCAACAGATGAAAGGGAAAATGCAGCTTTGAGTTAGTTAATCTATGATTAATCTCTCCCCGTTCATCTTTCAATCACCCACGTGGGGTTGTATGTTCCTGAAAACCAATGAGGAGATGGGAGAGGCGGGCCTTGCAGTGCATCAAGCGTCTCAAATTGAACCAAGTTCTATTTTAGCTCCCGGCTACGAGAGCAGTGTGGATGACAATGATTGAATAACGCGTACATTTATTTTGCAACGCGGACGGTTTGGTTTGGCTGTAAGGAGTGAACGCCGTGCTATGCTACGCTATGTGAGGGGATGAGGCGGAGGGGGATGAGGGGAGGGGAGGGGATGAGGGGAGGGGGATGAGGCGGAGGGGATGAGGGGGAGGGGAGGGGGATGAGGGGAGGGGGATGAGGGGGAGGGGGATGAGGGGAGGGGAGGGGGATGAGGTGGAGGGGGATGAGGCGGAGGGGGATGAGGGGAGGGGAGGGGGATGAGGTGGAGGGGGATGAGGCGGAGGGGGATGAGGGGGAGGGGGAGGGGGATGAGGTGGAGGGGGATGAGGGGAGGGGATGAGGCGGAGGGGCATGAGGGGGAGGGGGATGAGGTGGAGGGGGATGAGGGGGAGGGGGAGGGGATGAGGCGGAGGGGGATGAGGGGGAGGGGGATGAGGTGGAGGGGGATGAGGGGGGAGGGGGAGGGGGATGAGGCGGAGGGGGATGAGGGGGAGGGGGGAGGGGGATGAGGTGGAGGGGGTGGGGTGGAGGGGGTGGGGAGGTGGATGAGGGGATGAGGCGGAGGGGAGGGGGATGAGGTGGAGGGGGAGGGGGGTGAGGTGGAGGGGATGGGGAGGTGGATGAGGGGATGAGGCGGAGGGGGAGGTGGATGAGGTGGAGGGGAGGGGGTGAGGTGGAGGGGGATGAGTTGGAGGGGGGGGTGAGGTGGGAGGGGATGGGGAGGTGGATGAGGGGGATGAGGCGGAGGGGAAGGGGGATGAGGTGGAGGGGAGGGGGATGAGGTGGAGGGGGTGAGGTGGAGGGGGTGGATGAGGTGGAGGGGGTGGATGAGGTGGAGGGGGACATGGTAAATGACTAGGTAAATGACTGGGTATTAACATGGTAGATGACTGGGTATTAACATGGTAAATGACTGGGTAAATGACTGGGTATTGACATGGTAAATGACTGGGTATTAACATGGTAAATGACTGGGTATTAACATGGTAAATGACTGGGTATTAACATGGTAAATGACTGGGTATTAAATGAATGGGTATTAAATGAATGGGTATTAACATGGTAAATGACTGGGTATTAACATGGTAAATGACTGGGTATTAACATGGTAAATGACTGGGTATTAACATGGTAAATGACTGGGTATTAACATGGTAAATGACTGGGTATTAACATGGTAAATGACTGGGTATTGACATGGTAAATGACTGGGTATTGACATGGTAAATGACTGGGTATTAACATGGTAAATGACTGGGTATTAACATGGTAAATGACTGGGTATTGACATGGTAAATGACTGGGTATTAACATGGTAAATGACTGGGTATTGACATGGTAAATGACTGGGTATTAACATGGTAAATGACTGGGTAATAACATGGTAAATGACTGGGTATTAACATGGTAAATGACTGGGTATTAACATGGTAAATGACTGGGTATTGACATGGTAAAAGACTGGGTATTAACATGGTAAATGACTGGGTAAATGACTGGGTATTAACATGGTAGATGACTGGGTAAATGACTGGGTATTAACATGGTAAATGACTGGGTAAATGACTGGGTATTGACATGGTAAATGACTGGGTATTAACATGGTAAATGACTGGGTATTAACATGGTAAATGACTGGGTATTAACATGGTAAATGACTGGGTATTAAATGAATGGGTATTAAATGAATGGGTATTAACATGGTAAATGACTGGGTATTAACATGGTAAATGACTGGGTATTGACATGGTAAATGACTGGGTATTAACATGGTAAATGACTGGGTATTGACATGGTAAATGACTGGGTATTAACATGGTAAATGACTGGGTATTGACATGGTAAATGACTGGGTATTGACATGGTAAATGACTGGGTATTAACATGGTAAATGACTGGGTATTAACATGGTAAATGACTGGGTATTGACATGGTAAATGACTGGGTATTAACATGGTAAATGACTGGGTATTGACATGGTAAATGACTGGGTATTAACATGGTAAATGACTGGGTATTAACATGGTAAATGACTGGGTATTAACATGGTAAATGACTGGGTATTAACATGGTAAATGACTGGGTATTGACATGGTAAATGACTGGGTATTAACATGGTAAATGACTGGGTATTGACATGGTAAATGACTGGGTATTAACATGGTAAATGACTGGGTATTAACATGGTAAATGACTGGGTATTAACATGGTAAATGACTGGGTATTAACATGGTAAATGACTGTGTATTAACATGGTAAATGACTGGGTATTAACATGGTAAATGACTGGGTATTAACATGGTAGATGACTGGGTATTAAATGACTGGGTATTAAATGACTGGGTATTATCATGGTAAATGACTGGGTATTAACATGGTAAATGACTGGGTATTAACATGGTACATGACTGGGTATTAACATGGTAAATGACTGGGTATTGACATGGTAAATGACTGGGTATTAACATGGTAAATTACTGGGTATTAAATGACTGGGTATTAACATGGTAAATGACTGGGTATTCACTTAGTAAATGACTGGGTATTAAATGACTGGGTATTAACATGGTAAATGACTGGGTATTAACATGGTAAATGACTGGGTATTAACATGGTAAATGACTGGGTATTAACATGGTAAATGACTGGGTATTTACATGGTAAATGACTGGGTATTAAATGACTGGGTATTAACATGGTAAATGACTGGGTATTAACATGGTAAATGACTGGGTATTAACATGGTAAATGACTGGGTATTAAATGACTGGGTATTAACATGGTAAATGACTGGGTAATGACATGGTAAATGACTGGGTATTAACATGGTAAATGACTGGGTATTAAATTACTGGGTATTAACATGGTAAATGACTGGGTATTAACATGGTAAATGACTGGGTATTGACATGGTAAATGACTGGGTATTAACATGGTAAATGACTGGGTATTAACATGGTAAATGACTGGGTATTGACATGGTAAATGACTGGGTATTAACATGGTAAATGACTGGGTATTAACATGGTAAATGACTGTGTATTAACATGGTAAATGACTGGGTATTAACATGGTAAATGACTGGATATTAACATGGTACATGACTGGATATTAACATGGTAAATTACTGGATATTAACATGGTAAATGACTGGATATTAACATGGTACATGACTGGATATTAACATGGTAAATGACTGGATATTAACAATCCATTCATTTGAAGGGGCGTCCACATACTCTTGTATATCGTGAATTTAATGGAATATTGCGACATTCTGGCAATTAAAGCCTTTTTGCAACTTATCTTAAAACTGCATCCACCCACTGTTTATTTAGGGCATACTGAAGCAGGCCTGAGTGTTTATTTAGGGCATACTGAAGCAGGCCTGAGTGTTTATTTAGGGCATACTGAAGCAGGCCTGAGTGTTTATTTATGGCATACTGAAGCAGGCCTGAGTGTTTATTTAGGGCATACTGAAGCAGGCCTGAGTGTTTATTTAGGGCATACTGAATCAGGCCTGAGTGTTTATTTATGGCATACTGAATCAGGCCTGAGTGTTTATTTAGGGCTTACTGAAGCAGGCCTGAGTGTTTATTTAGGGCATACTGAAGCAGGCCTGAGTGTTTATTTAGGGCATACTGAAGCAGGCCTGAGTGTTTATTTAGGGCATACTGAAGCAGGCCTGAGTGTTTATTTATGGCATACTGAATCAGGCCTGAGTGTTTATTTAGGGCATACTGAAGCAGGCCTGAGTGTTTATTTAGGGCATACTGAATCAGGCCTGAGTGTTTATTTATGGCATACTGAATCAGGCCTGAGTGTTTATTTAGGGCATACTGAAGCAGGCCTGAGTGTTTATTTAGGGCATACTGAATCAGGCCTGAGTGTTTATTTATGGCATACTGAATCAGGCCTGAGTGTTTATTTAGGGCTTACTGAAGCAGGCCTGAGTGTTTATTTAGGTCATACTGAAGCAGGCCTGAGTGTTTATTTAGGGCATGCTGAAGCAGGCCTGAGTGTTTATTTAGGGCATACTGAAGCAGGCCTGAGTGTTTATTTAGGGCATACTGAAGCAGGCCTGAGTGTTTATTTAGGGCATACTGAAGCAGGCCTGAGTGTTTATTTAGGGCATACTGAAGCAGGCCTGAGTGTTTATTTAGGTCATACTGAAGCAGGCCTGAGTGTTTATTTAGGGCATACTGAAGCAGGCCTGAGTGTTTATTTAGGGCATACTGAAGCAGGCCTGAGTGTTTATTTAGGGCTTACTGAAGCAGGCCTGAGTGTTTATTTATGGCATACTGAATCAGGCCTGAGTGTTTATTTATGGCATACTGAATCAGGCCTGAGTGTTTATTTAGGGCTTACTGAAGCAGGCCTGAGTGTTTATTTAGGGCTTACTGAAGCAGGCCTGAGTGTTTATTTAGGGCATACTGAAGCAGGCCTGAGTGTTTATTTAGGGCATACTGAAGCAGGCCTGAGTGTTTATTTAGGGCATACTGAAGCAGGCCTGAGTGTTTATTTAGGGCATACTGAAGCAGGCCTGAGTGTTTATTTAGGGCATACTGAAGCAGGCCTGAGTGTTTATTTAGGGCATACTGAAGCAGGCCTGAGTGTTTATTTAGGGCATACTGAAGCAGGCCTGAGTGTTTATTTATGGCATACTGAAGCAGGCCTGAGTGTTTATTTAGGGCATACTGAAGCAGGCCTGAGTGTTTATTTAGGGCATACTGAAGCAGGCCTGAGTGTTTATTCATGGCATACTGAAGCAGGCCTGAGTGTTTATTTAGGGCATACTGAATCAGGCCTGAGTGTTTATTTAGGGCATACTGAAGCAGGCCTGAGTGTTTATTTAGGGCATACTGAAGCAGGCCTGAGTGTTTATTTAGGGCATACTGAAGCAGGCCTGAGTGTTTATTTAGGGCATACTGAAGCAGGCCTGAGTGTTTATTTAGGGCATACTGAAGCAGGCCTGAGTGTTTATTTAGGGCATACTGAAGCAGGCCTGAGTGTTTATTTAGGGCATACTGAAGCAGGCCTGAGTGTTTATTTAGGGCATACTGAAGCAGGCCTGAGTGTTTATTTAGGGCTTACTGAAGCAGGCCTGAGTGTTTATTTAGGGCATACTGAAGCAGGCCTGAGTGTTTATTTAGGGCATACTGAAGCAGGCCTGAGTGTTTATTCATGGCATACTGAAGCAGGCCTGAGTGTTTATTTATGGCATACTGAAGCAGGCCTGAGTGTTTATTTATGGCATACTGAAGCAGGCCTGAGTGTTTATTTAGGCCTTACTGAAGCAGGCCTGAGTGTTTATTTATGGCATACTGAATCAGGCCTGAGTGTTTATTTAGGCATACTGAAGCAGGCCTGATTGTTTATTTAGGGCATACTGAATCAGGCCTGAGTGTTTATTTATGGCATACTGAATCAGGCCTGAGTGTTTATTTAGGGCTTACTGAAGCAGGCCTGAGTGTTTATTTAGGTCATACTGAAGCAGGCCTGAGTGTTTATTTAGGGCATACTGAAGCAGGCCTGAGTGTTTATTTAGGGCATACTGAAGCAGGCCTGAGTGTTTATTTAGGGCATACTGAAGCAGGCCTGAGTGTTTATTTAGGGCATACTGAAGCAGGCCTGAGTGTTTATTTAGGGCATACTGAAGCAGGCCTGAGTGTTTATTTAGGTCATACTGAAGCAGGCCTGAGTGTTTATTTAGGGCATACTGAAGCAGGCCTGAGTGTTTATTTAGGGCATACTGAAGCAGGCCTGAGTGTTTATTTAGGGCTTACTGAAGCAGGCCTGAGTGTTTATTTATGGCATACTGAATCAGGCCTGAGTGTTTATTTATGGCATACTGAATCAGGCCTGAGTGTTTATTTAGGGCTTACTGAAGCAGGCCTGAGTGTTTATTTAGGGCTTACTGAAGCAGGCCTGAGTGTTTATTTAGGGCATACTGAAGCAGGCCTGAGTGTTTATTTAGGCATACTGAAGCAGGCCTGAGTGTTTATTTAGGGCATACTGAAGCAGGCCTGAGTGTTTATTTAGGGCATACTGAAGCAGGCCTGAGTGTTTATTTAGGCATACTGAAGCAGGCCTGAGTGTTTATTTAGGGCATACTGAAGCAGGCCTGAGTGTTTATTTAGGCATACTGAAGCAGGCCTGAGTGTTTATTTATGGCATACTGAAGCAGGCCTGAGTGTTTATTTAGGGCATACTGAAGCAGGCCTGAGTGTTTATTTAGGCATACTGAAGCAGGCCTGAGTGTTTATTTATGGCATACTGAAGCAGGCCTGAGTGTTTATTTAGGGCATACTGAATCAGGCCTGAGTGTTTATTTAGGGCATACTGAAGCAGGCCTGAGTGTTTATTTAGGGCATACTGAAGCAGGCCTGAGTGTTTATTTAGGGCATACTGAAGCAGGCCTGAGTGTTTATTTAGGGCATACTGAAGCAGGCCTGAGTGTTTATTTAGGGCATACTGAAGCAGGCCTGAGTGTTTATTTAGGGCATACTGAAGCAGGCCTGAGTGTTTATTTAGGGCATACTGAAGCAGGCCTGAGTGTTTATTTAGGGCATACTGAAGCAGGCCTGAGTGTTTATTTAGGGCTTACTGAAGCAGGCCTGAGTGTTTATTTAGGGCATACTGAAGCAGGCCTGAGTGTTTATTTAGGGCATACTGAAGCAGGCCTGAGTGTTTATTCATGGCATACTGAAGCAGGCCTGAGTGTTTATTTATGGCATACTGAAGCAGGCCTGAGTGTTTATTTATGGCATACTGAAGCAGGCCTGAGTGTTTATTTAGGGCATACTGAAGCAGGCCTGAGTGTTTATTTATGGCATACTGAAGCAGGCCTGAGTGTTTATTTATGGCATACTGAAGCAGGCCTGAGTGTTTATTTAGGGCATACTGAAGCAGGCCTGAGTGTTTATTTAGGGCATACTGAAGCAGGCCTGAGTGTTTAATTAGGGCATACTGAAGCAGGCCTGAGTGTTTATTTAGGGCATACTGAAGCAGGCCTGAGTGTTTATTTATGGCATACTGAAGCAGGCCTGAGTGTTTATTTAGGGCATACTGAAGCAGGCCTGAGTGTTTATTTAGGGCATACTGAAGCAGGCCTGAGTGTTTATTTAGGCATACTGAAGCAGGCCTGAGTGTTTATTTAGGGCATACTGAAGCAGGCCTGAGTGTTTATTTAGGGCATACTGAAGCAGGCCTGAGTGTTTATTTATGGCATACTGAAGCAGGCCTGAGTGTTTATTTAGGGCATACTGAAGCAGGCCTGAGTGTTTATGTAGGGCATACTGAAGCAGGCCTGAGTGTTTATTTATGGCATACTGAAGCAGGCCTGAGTGTTTATTTATGGCATACTGAAGCAGGCCTTTCAGGTAATAGTGCAAAAGTAGTGCACTATAAATGGATTAGGGGGCTATTTGGGATTTAGTCTAGGGAAGTGGAGGGAGGAGCCAGCTACTGAGCCCTCGGGCTAGCCACCTGGACCCATAATGGGACGATAACAATTTTAGGCTCCACTTGCTCTCAAACACCAGAAAGTAAACTTTAGTGTTCTTTTCCTCTCCCTCCCTCTCTCCTCCCTCTCTCTCCCTTTCCCTCAATGGTTCCCCTCCCTCTCTCTCCCTTTCCCTCAATGGTTCCCTCCTCCCTCTCTCCCTTTCCTCAATGGTTCCTCCCTCTCTCTCTCCCTTTCCCTCAATGGTTCCCTCCCTCCCTCTCTCCTTTTCCTCAATGGTTCCTCCCTCCCTCTCTCCCTTTCCCTCAATGGTTCCCTCCCTCCCTCTCCCTTTCCCTTAATGGTTCTCTCCCTCCTCTCTCCCTTTCCCTCAATGGTTCCCTCCCTCCCTCTCCCCTTTCCCTCAATGGTTCCCTCCCTCCCTCTCCCTTTCCCTCAATGGTTCCTCCCTCCCTCTCTCCCTTTCCCTCAATGGTTCCCTCCCTCTCTCTCCCTTTCCCTCAATGGTTCCCTCCCCCCTCTCTCCCTTTCCCTCAATGGTTCCCTCCCTCCCTCTCTCCCTTTCCCTCAATGGTTCCCTCCCTCCTCTCTCCCTTTCCCTCAATGGTTCCCTCCCTCTCTCCCTTTC